>NW_009705275.1:130043-145814 GCF_000703405.1 Apaloderma vittatum
AAGAGTTCAGAGAAGGGACAACAAAGATGCTCAGAGGTGTGGCTTGTTTCCAACTAACGAAAGCTTTATTGATTATTGTTGCAGACTTCTCAATCTGAAAAACAAATCACATAGGAAGAACATTTTTAGAGATCCACAAGAGCATGACACCCTGCAGGGATGGAAGCACAGAATCTAACAAGCAACTTGGAAAAGGCAGTGGGGGCTGGCTGTCCAGGAAGGGCATTGTAGCATTAATCAAGGAGGAGTAATTTGGCCAACCAAGGTCTGCAGGGAGAGATAATGTCTCATTAAATCAAACACTATAGCTGGGGAAGAGGTAACAAATCTCCTGATTCGCCCATCATTCTTCTGGTTATTTGACATCTACCTGACTATATACCTGGAAAGAAAATGTCTCTTTCAAGGCCAGTATAGAAATGCCTTAAACCTTTCCCTTTTCCTAGTGACTTGATTGCTTTTTTCTTCACAGAACACAACACGTCAGTTGTTGTACTGTCCTCACAGTGTCCATATGCTGGCTGAACCTCAGATAATTTAGCAGAGGTAGGAGTGGGAGACCTGAGAAAGATGCCCCTGCTAATAGAGCACAAGTTCTTTAGAACAGCTTCCAACCCCATCCCCACAACAATTTCTGTATTTTTGATGTGTTGGGACATCATTATGCACCATAGCACAAGGAAACACTGACAGAAAAATCACTGAGTTTACTAACAGACAAAACCAGACATAAATGTACCTTCATAACACAGTTTATCCTTTTGTCTGCTCTCAGAAAAGCCTGAAAGCCCTCTCCTGAACTACTTTTGCATACCTCATGCAAACACAAAAGTTACCCACTCCCATGAGTTCTGGGGCTGCATCCAAAAAGACATCTCTGGATATATTCAAGCTACAAACATGCTGGTCCTCCAAACTGAGGCTCACTTAACTTTTAACTGCATGCCAATATTTTTTCCTAAGATACAACATACACACAGAAAGCATTGCTCTGCACATTCTTTTCCACTTCATTACATAAGAAACCAGAGCCTGTGGCTCAATGTTTTATAGCTGTGCAGCACCTACATTAGCATGACCACTGTTCAGTGCAGGAAAACATTAGTCATTTCCCACTGAGTCTCAGTTCATCACTTAGAGATTTTTACAATTAAAAAAAAAAACAAAGCAAACAAAAAACAACAGGAAGAGTGCTTCACACTGCAACAGGAATGCTTAAAAAGGTAAAGATAACAAGGTAGCTGTACACACTCTTTTTTATTGTGAGTAAGACATATATATGAGATATCATTCAGCAATGTCATGCATCTGTTCATGCTGCTGTGTTACAGGTTGATAAGGAAGCAATGGAGCAATCCATAAGGAAGTGTTGAAGCTGAGCTCTCATTTAAGCCATATGCTATGATGGTATCTTCTCTGATTTACAGTCCAGTGCATTCAGTTCTTACCACATGCACTCTGGAAGCACTCTGCATTTTCCCTCCTTTGTAGCAGTCCTATGAAATGAGCTTTTTATCTTACCATGTCTCCCCTGGCTCTCCAGGAAGAGAAATCTTTAATGTAACAGAATGATGGAGTATCTGTTAAATGCGAGGCTACTGAGCAGGAGTTATTTGTTCTCATGCTTATCATTCAATTATTGGAAATTAAATACATTTGCCATCTGTTACCTCAGTGACCTACAGAACATAATAGTAGAGCATAACCTGTGATCACCCTGGAAGTCTTTTTCAGCAGCAAGACGAGGAAAGAATGACCTGACAGAACTAGTGGAATAGCCAGAATGCATACAGCAGACAGTCACTAAAATGCTGAGGAATTAATTTCAGTCTGGAAATTCTCCATTACCTAAATGCCTTTTATAGATTACCAGTTCTAAGGACTCTTTGCCTAATGGCACATTAAAGACAGTTTCCTATAATTTTTAATTAAATGTTGAAAGCAAACAAACATCCAAATATCTGATAGTGTACTCTCAGTTCTGTAAGCTATGTGTTTAATTTTAGTAACTTCATACATGCAAAAAACCCAGGAAACCAATTACATTCATATGCATTTGCTAACAAGAGCCAAGGATCATCACCCAACTTCTCTTCCCTCTCAAAAAAACCACTCATATCCTTTCTTTTTTTTCCCGGAGCACTTGTGGTTGAGAGTGGTTAATCTCTTTGTTGTGAAGTCAGGGTTGGGGAGTGGGAGCTAGAAAGGAATGTGTAGAAAGAAGGACAAAACCAATAAAGTAAACATTTCACAAAAGGCTCTGACAAAAGTTACCACAAGACATGACAGCGCTGCCAGATGGATTGGGTAAACAGGAATTTCAATAGAATATTCTCAGAGATGTGGTCCTAGCTTGAAAAGCGATTCGATAAAAGTTGATTGGTTATGATTTAGGTTTATTGCATCTCAGAAGCTTCAGTCTAGATATGTTCCATTTAAAAGAAAGACCACAAAGCAAACAAAGTCCCTTTCTTAACTAAAAATTACTTCCCAGGAGGCATTATAATGACACAAGATAGAATGAGAAGAAAGGAGGACCCTGGCACCTGTCAGCCTCACCTCTGTGCCCGGGAAGATCATGGAACAGATCCTTCTAGAAGCTTTGCTAAGGCACATGGATGACAAAGAGGTGACTCAAGACAGGCAGCATAGCTTCACCAATGGCAAGTCCTGCCTGACCAACCTCATTTCTGTCCTTGGCAAAGTGACTACATCAGTGGATAAAGGAAGAGGACACTGGAACAGGTTGCCCAGAGAGGTGGTGGAAGCCGCATCCCTGGAAGTTTTTAAGACCAGGTTGGATGGGGCTCTGGGCAACCTGGTCTAATGGGGGATGTCCCTGCCCATGGAAGGGGGGTTGGAACTAGATGATCTTTAAGGTCCCTTCCAACCCTGACAATTCTATGATTCTGTGATTCTACATCATCTATCTGGATTTCTCTAAGTCCTCTGATACGGTCCCCCACAACATCGTTTTCTCTAAATTAGAGAAATATGGATTTGATGGGTGGACTGTTCAGTGTATAAGGAATTGGTTGGATGGTTGTACCCAGAGGGTTGTGGCCAATGGCTTGATGTCCAGATGGAGACAGGTGACAAGTGGTGTCCCCTAGGGGTCCATGTTAGGACCAGTGCTCTTCAATATCTTCATTAGTGACATAGTGGGATCGAGTACACCCTCAGCAAGTCTGCAGATGACACCAAGCTGAGTGGTGTGGTCAACACGCCAGAGGGACAGGACACCATCAAGAGGAACCAGGACAAGCTTGGAAGTGGGCTTATGTAAACTTCATGAGGTTCAACAACGCCAAATACAAAGTCCTGCATATAGGTTAAGGCAATCATCAGTATCAAAATCGGCTGGGGGATCATGTGATAGAGTACAGTCCTGCTGAGAAGGACTCTGGGGGACAGTGATGGATGAAAGCTGGACATCAGCTGGCAATGTGTTCTTGCAGCACAGAAAGAAAACCATATTCTGGGCTGCATCAAAAGAAGCCTGGCCAGCAGGTCGAGGGAGGAGATTATCTCTCACTAGTCTGCTCTGGAGATCCCACCTGCAGTACTGTGTCCAGCTCTCAAGTCCTCAGCACAGGAAAGACGTGGACCTGTTAGAGTGAGTCCAAAGGAGGCCACAAAGATGACCAGAGGGATGGAGCACTTCCTTTATGAAGACAGGATGAGAGAGTTGGGGTTGTTCAGCTTGGAGAAGAGAAGGCTCCAGGGAGACCTTACTGCAGCCTTTGAATACTTAGTGCCTATAAAACAGAGAGGGACAGACTTTTTAGGAGGGTCTGTTGCAATAGGAGGAGTAATGGGTTTGAACTAAAAGAGGGTAGATTTAGACTAGATATAAGAAAGAAAATTTTTTTAGATTGAGAGTGGAGAAAAACTGGAACAGGTTGCCCCGAGAGGTGGTAGATGCCTCGGAAACATTCAAAGTCAGGTTGGACAGGGCTCTGAGCAACTTGATCTAGTTAAAGATGTCCCTGGTCCCTGCAGGATGTTTGGACAAGGTGATCTGTAAAGGTGCTTTCCATCCCAAAACATTGGATGATTCTATTAAATATCATACTCTGCCTTAGAAATATGCCTGAAATTTTATTACTTTTCTTTCTTTCACATGCTAACTTAAAATTTAGACTTACACTGCAAGGCTAAGCAGCTGCTGTTCACAATTACAAAAATGCCTGTGTATCAGCAAGATGCAAGGATTTTTACACATATTATGTAAAACATCTGTACAGCACGGGTCTAAGATATGTGAAACTTGAACAAGTAAAGAGGGCATATCAGTTCAGCAGAAATCAATCATTATATATAGAGATTTAGAAACTGATTGCCTGGTCAGGGCATCCTGGGACGGCAGCCCAGCAGATGAAAGCATATACACTAAGTATTACCTGAACCAAAATCAACCACAGTAAGTTTCTGAACCAAATATTTACTAGTCGCCTCTGAAGAGCTGATGCATCCTTCAGATCTGCAAGCCTTTATTCTGGATTCCTACCGCTAATTAAATCTGTTAAAACTAGGTCCTCTCAGGAGAGAAAATATAAACATAGGCTTATAAAAGAAGCCACAGGCCTGTTTCTTTAGACTTTACTAATGAGGGGAAATAGTTTGGTGGCCTGGGAAGGTATTTCATTAAAGCACTCATTGCAAGTTGAGTGTTGGGCTGCATACAGTTACTGGCTTCTGCCCAGCTGAAACTGGTAAAGCAAAATCAGGATCACAAAGTCCTCAGATATCACAGAATACAGTCTCCTGCCCATTCAGCTCAGGCTGCCAGTGCAGCACAGGGGTCTCTCACACGTTTCTCCGCCCCTTCCAGGAGAAGCTCGTTAGCCAAGCATTAGGGCTAAGCCTTTTTTATCTACCATCTGTCCTGAACAACAGTCTCCCACACAGTGTCTCTTTCACAGACAAAAGGTATAGGCAGACTTTTGCTGTGAAAAGCTCGAGGCAGCCACACACGGCAATACATAGAGTAAAACAGAGCAAAACCACAATTTCAGAGCTGCCCACAATTTCAGCAGAGCCAGAATTACAGCCTTCAGACTTCTCCCTGCACAGTGTGCTTCCACCTCATGCTGAAACTGCAGGAAAAATAAGACTATTTTTAATGCTGAGAAGTCAGTACATGCAAGGTGGAGAACACCAGAAGGAGACTTGCATTTACAATGTAGGTGAGATGCAAGGGTTTCTTCCTAGACAAGAAAAGTCTGATGTTTTGGAATTGCTTCTCAGCTTGATTTCAGGGAAAAAAATGACATTCTAAAAATTACTGTTGCCTTAGTCACTGTTTGCTTTAGTATTTTCAGCATACTATGTTCTGATTTTGCCTTTTTCATTTTCTTCTTTCATGTAAACTAACTCTATAGGGTAAAAAATTGTTTTGCACTAAAAATAAAATAAAAAAATACTAGTTTTGTCTCCAAATGAAAAGAAAAAATGGACAATTCCAGATAATTTTGCAGCTTTTACCTAGAACCGAGTGAATGGCACTATTAAATTAGCCCTTTCCCTATTCCCTACAAACGTTGATCAGCATTTCCAATTCTCCTCACGGAGGACATCCCCTTATCTCTTATTTACTGTTTATTCAACCTGCAGTCAGATTACTCTCTCAATGAGCTTTACCATGGCTTTCCTCATCCATACTACACTTGCCGGAAGTATCCCAGACTTTGCTCAGCTGTGACACTCTCATCTCCACCACACTCAACATATTCTTGCCCTCATTACATTTTCTCCTTTAGCACCATTTTATAGCCACCGCTTCACTTCTCTCTGCTCATCACAAGGGAATTTTTGTTTCCCAGTTCAGGCTAACCCCGGTCACTGGGTTTGCAGTCCCCAGACACTCATTTCTTTTCCCAGCTGGCATTCCCTGTCTGCAACGCGCAGATAGTCATGCACAAAGCCTTCTCCACACTCCACCAACCCCCTTCAAAAACAAACACATACACAAGTCAGCTTGAGACAGACTTCTGACACCCATAATTTCAGCCATGCAGCTAAAGTCCATCAAAGTAACAAGAAACTAAAAAGTCTTCTAACTGAAAATATTTAGCAGCCATAATAAATAACACATTTTTTTCTGCTGATAAAGGAGGAGATAGATTTTCTACAGCAACAGCCTGACTCTCCTTCTCAGAGGGCATTTTCCCATATTTTACCTGTCTTCCTCACACTTGGCTAGTGTGCCTCTTCCCACTCCTTTAGTCTCTCCTGTTTCTCCCCACCTTTTAGACAAACACCAGGTCTCATTGAAACAGGTGAAGGCCTGACACAGTGTCCTTTTGTGTGGAGGAGAAACTAATTGTGTCAGTGCAAGGGCAAGCTCAAGTATCCAAGAAGATATGGCAAGTGATGTCAGCACTTCTATTTAGTTCTTGGATTTGAGGAATATAAATGAACATATTTTGCCCCAGCAAGATAAAGATTGCCTTCTCATTTAAAATGAGTCTATAAAACAAATAAGATTAATTGGCAGAGATTATTGCTGGTACCAACTCCAGAGATGCATTATTTAAAGCAATGGCTGTGAGTAGGTGAAAGACTAGGTATTTCAAAACCCACCTAAAGGGAGGGGACATGTGCTGGGCAGGACCAGAGAGGCCTCTTGCACTGCTTTCCAGCAGTGCTAGCATAGTTGGAGTTGACTGGCTTACCCAAGAGGAAGAGATCCTGGTGCATCACACAAGCGAGAGAGCTTACAACAGGGATATAATGTTTCTTTCAAATGACAAGCAGGAAGGTCACTGGAGGGAACACATCAAGAACTTTGTACATTTGCTACCCAGTCACCTAATGTCCTGTCACAGGGGTTATGTGTTTTTTCGTATAGACACTTAATGACAGAAGCATCCCAGAAGCAGCGTGCAGTGACCAAGGTGAACGAGAGCTGCAGCTTGCACTGGAGGTGCTCAGTTTCCCACAGCTGATGCCACTTAAGCTACAGCAATGCCTGACGTGGCTCCATGCGTTCCTTTCCATCAGGCAGCAAAGAGATCCAGAGCCAAAGGGCATCTCTGGCAGTTCACAGAGACAGAGGCTGAGATGGAGAAACAGAAACCTGGAGAAGCGAAGTGACGCCTGGCACAGCAGGACTCAAGCAGACTTGTGGCCTGTCCTTATCACAAGTCACTCAATAAGTGGCTCAGAGGTACCTGCCCAAACGTGATGGCATCACACAGGGATTAGTAGGTAGCTCTGCAATCTGGCAAGGTCTAAACTGCTGTCAGCCACCCTTGTCTGGGAACACAGCAGCACACTCACCGCAGCACAGCTGGTGACCTGGCACTAGCCAGGAGACAAAACTGCTCCAGCAGCTTCAGAACTTGCTGTTACGTTCATTAAAAGGTGTCCTTGGTGTTGATAGACAAGAAAAATAACTACTCTGGGCTATTAGTTGTTATCGGATTTAATTAAAGGGCTGCGTAGTTGCATACTGATAAATATACAGACAATGCTAAACATGCACAGAAGTTCCTCATTCCCATACCTGTTTTTCCACCTTA
The DNA here is from genome assembly GCF_000703405.1 of Apaloderma vittatum. NCBI lineage: Eukaryota > Metazoa > Chordata > Aves > Trogoniformes > Trogonidae > Apaloderma > Apaloderma vittatum. The sequence goes on from NW_009705275.1 coordinate 137,570, forward strand.
GGAGGGTATTAGAAGCATATTTGAACTGAAGAGTTCATCGTCTTTAAAATGGAAAAGACCTACTTAGCTTGGCAAACTAGGTTAACAATTGCAAAATAAAAGTGTGCCAAGGAATTCTGAGACCCTGATATACGTACTTAAAACCTGAAACTCAGAAACCTGAGTGTTCACCTGGAATTAGAGTTAAAAATTTCCAGTGCACAGTTGTACAGTAAAGGCCATCTGGTAGTCACGGAAGTAACTACTGTGAAATTTAAGGGCTCAGATACAGTACATTAAGATGAAAATGTAGCTAAGACAGCATGAGTAGTGTGTTACAAGAAAATAAAACCGTAAGTGCAGAGGCTTGACAGGGTGCAAGCTTTAAAGCAGGGTCAATACAACACTCCACATTGAGCCAAGTATGCGCCATAACTAGGGTAAAATAGATGAGTGCAAGCGGTTTTTACAAAACCTGAGAACCTTTTAGAAAGCACCATTTCCAATGCTTTATTTTCACTACTAAGCATGAGGACTTGCAGATCAATGCTCTTTTACAGAAGACCAGCCTCCAGGAAAGCAGGATCTAGATCCTGCATCCAGAAAAGAGCCCATTGTTAGCACTGACTCCTGCATTGACTCTACCATCCTGCTCCCCGTCCTGCCGAGCACAGCACTAAGGTCAGTTACAGATTCTGGGAGTCTTGAGCAGGGCCAGAGGGGGACAAACCACTCCCTGGCATCCTACTACAGCAGACTGAACTAGGCCACTGATGAGAAGGCTGATTACAGACTGAATAAAATCTAGCAAATATAGGATCAATTTTGATCCATTCCACTGGCTGACAACAAGCTCTCACCTGCATTTTCTCCCTCTTCACAAACACAATTCTTATGTTCAAGGAACCACTCCATGCAGTCCTTCAGTCCTCTGCCTTACTGATCATCCTGTTTGCACAAATTGCAAGGGACTCTGGCTGATTTAGAGGAAAAGTGGAGCATATCAAAATAGTTAAACTGTCTTTACATTGTTTAATGTTTTTTAATGACTTCATTGCATAATATTAAAAAGTCTGGGTCTGAGCCCAGTAACTCAAAAGAGCAGAAAACAAACAAGTGATGAGCTCTGTAAGGATAAGATGCACACCAAAGACCATTCCATTTCCATCAACCGTGAAATTTCCAAACAACACATTATTTGCATGCGCTTGGTGAGCTTCCTTCTGGCTCAGTCAGTTTCAGATCACGTTGAAGATTCATGAGATGCTACACTTAATGGGTCATGCTAACACGAAACCACTTGGAAGAGTCTTAACTGCAGAGCTACATTAATAGTCTCTTTTCTTAGGGAAAAAATAAAATGTGCATCAGGAATTGCATGCAAACAGGTTGTCTGGAAGCCAGAGAGACATTCTACAAGACAGGCCAGGCAAACAGCTTACAGTCACCAGAAGAATGAATTCTACTCTCTTCTCAGAAAAAAAAAAACAAATAGTTTTATGGTAGGGGTTTTTTCCCCCCAATTTAAGGAGCTGAATCAGCTCATTGATGAGTCAAGAACATCTGAGCCAATTCAAGGGGGACTGGAGCATGGAGGAACACACAACCAGCAGGTAACTGCCCCAGAAGTAAAACTCTTTCCTGGTAGCAGTGACCCGATAGGTTGGCTATACTAGTGCCACAGAACGTTACCCAAATTTTTACCTTAAACCCAGGTTAGCAGAGATGAAGATGGACAGCAAATGGATGAAAAATAAGAGTCTTTCTTCCTAACAGCGTCATCTGGCTGATCCAATAGGATGTTTAATCACGTAGCACCAGAAGTTCCCAGGCAGAAGGATCAGCACAAAGCTAGGATTTTCCTGGGCAGCGTTTACCACTGATAACTCTGCAACAACTACTACCACAAAAATAAAGGCATACAGCAATAGGTAAGATGCTTGGTGCCTCTCAGTAAAAAACAATTTTGGAGAAATAATGATGAAGGGATAAAACTAAAGGGAGAGTAAGTTTTTGATGGTGTCTGTGATATGCATGATCACCAGCACCATATTGTAAATCCTTATGGCCTTTGTAACACACTGCTTAAATTAGCCTAATTTTCCTGTTTTCTGGAGGTCTGGTGCAAAAAAAAAACCAAGAATGGGAGTAGGACAAACTAGCTTTGGATGTGCACAACAGGACATGGCTGGAGAAAAATTACACTATGAAATTTCAAATTAATGTAACCGAAACTAGGTCACTTTGTAACTTCAGTTGAATTTATCTTTATCATTGCATAAGGTGGAACTCTCCCTCCCTAGCTCAACTGTTGCAGAAGTTAGGACTCACTGAGGAGTCTCTGAGGAGGATCCAATGACAAGACAACTTTTCAAAATCAAAACTTGAAAATTATCCTTTTATAGGCATATAAGACTTGATCTTAGCTCTTCATGGTCCAACCATGCTTTGCAATCGAACATGTGAAGTCACATCAAGATCCCTTCTGGAATATTTTCCTTCTCGTGAATGGCCAGAGCATTGCTGGCTAGTGGAAGGCTACAGCATGTACCCGTTCACATGAACATACAGGCTTTGAAAACTAATCCATAGAAAAGCCCTGATTTGAGCAAATACTCTTCACATTTATTTCTGTCACCCTGCAGGGTAAACAAGCCTCAGCATAGAACATATTTTACTAAGAACCCAATGTGATTCCTACAGTCCACCTACGTAAAAAAACAAAATAAACAGAACTCCTTCCGCCATCCTCATCCCAAGAAGGATGACAGAAGAAAAAAAGATAACCTGAAGTTTCCTGCGGAGATTTGCTCATTTGTATAAATCTAGTGTAGAAATCTTCTGTGTAACTGCTCCCATGTTTTCTGCCTCTTGAGCAAGTGCAACTCTACAGCTAGGATTTGTGGCTGTTTATATCTACCCTGTGATACCTTAGAAACCAGATGGCTTTCAGTGTGCCTGCTATAAGAACCAAACTGAAGTCCATAACAAAACAAAGGCACGCAATCAGGCAGGCCTAGAGGAGGACTCATCAGCACGTGTCTCTGGCTCACATGAGCTGGCCTGACACTGTGCTTTAGGGTCATTTCAGACTCCTGTGTCTAGTTCTTGCCATCTTTTTCAATTTTGTGGCTGGGTTGGAAATTAGAGTCACTTTCCTTTTTAATTAAATTTGTTTCAAGGAGGAAAGCAATACGGCAAGAAACAACTTGAGCATCCTAAAGCACTACCTCCAGGATTGTCCGATTGAAAATTAACACACACATCCCCCCAAAAAAACCCAAACCCACAGCTCAAACATGAGCTTTTTTGGTTCAGGAAGATCATTAATAACTTTTAGACTCTTTGGTAGTCCTATGGGTTGGGATCTGCAACCAGATTTCAATCTCCTTTCAATCATCTCCCCTTACGAAAACACAAGTTATATAAAACAAAACTATCTAAAAGAGAGTAAACTGGGAGCAAAAGGTACAGAGAGTCTCAGGAGTTGCTACAGCTGAATTTGAGAACTCTGTTTTTACACACACTAAGATATCCTTATACTCTTTTACTATTCACTTCTTAAAGCACCTCCAGATAATTTTCATCCATATGCTTCCTCGTCTCTTTCCTCTTTACTTGCCTTCACACTGTAATACAATTTTGCTATGTATAGATGCTAGCTTTCATAGCAAGCAAACTATTTTAAGCACCTCAGACCTTGAAACGGTGGCAGGATGCCTAGAGGATAAAACATCAGTGCCCCCTTCTAAAGCCCAGTAATGCTAATCACAAGCATGATAATGTCCGAAAATACCAAAACATCAACTCAGCACAGAAAAACAAAGTGGTTGTTAGGAATTCAAGTCTCACCAAATCTAACCATAAGAACAATTTAATGTTTGGATTAGGTCCACCTAAATACTCTGGCTGTCCCAGTAGCCAGGAACAGAAATGTGGGTTCAGGAAGAATGGCAGCATAGTGATAATTCCTCAGGACATCATTTCACCCCCCAAAATTTTGTTCCTACAGGCTTTTCTGAACCACAGTTTATGTATTAAATCTATTTCCATTAATTTGCCCAAGGCCTTCTTGAATCATTTCGACTCAGTGTTTACTTGCTTTGCTTCAATCCACTGTCAGGTTGCTTTCTTACTGCTGTTACAGAAGGCAGAGGGCAAAGTTGGATTTCCATGGCTTCTCCCACAACTGAGCAGAAAAAAAAAAAGAAGTGCGAGGAAGCACAGTGGAGACACAGTCAACCTGCATGGATGTGGACCAAACCAGTATAGTTATATTTGTTATCCTGTTTCATGTCCTTTGCACTTTTAAGACTTTGGCATCTTGCTGCTTCACTTTCATGTGGGTAAGAAACCTGGCAGGAGAAGAGAGAGACAATGACTCTCATTTTTCTGTTAGACTTGGTTGGGTTTTGTGGTTCCAGGTGAAACCTGAACAAAAGAAACAGAGCCTCAGATCATGCAGTCCATGAGCCTCAGCCATCACTGCTAAATTTTATCTTAACCAGTCTCTAAATAACACTATTCATACCTGGTAGAACCCTATGCTTGAAAGAAGAGAGTGGAGAAGGGGAGCAATACCCTCTCCCACAGCTCTAACCCTGGATCACTGTGTCACTAGGAACTGCTGTTGTCACTTAATTCAATATCATTGCAGTTCAAATGACCACATGTTGGTAAACAAAGCAGCAATGGAAGGGCAGCATCCTGTTTACATTTCACTGCGGCATGATTCATTTACAGTTCTTCAGCGGGGCAGAGGCTGTAATCATGCAAAAGGTCAGCAGTTTCTGCCAGGGTTTTTGCATTTAGTCAGGTAGTGTTGTTTAGGTTAAAAAAAAATCCAGTGTTGATATAATCCTGATGAACAGTCTTCATCTTTCCTGGAAATCAAGAGTTTGACGTAGATGAACTTCTTTAATTTAAGGTATAGAAAACACTCCCGAGTTTCAAAAGAAAGTTAATTGTCTTGGAGCACAACAAATGTAATCTGTCTGCAAACCATACCTTCTGGTGGCTGCTGGCATTGTGCCGTCTCTCACAGATCCCCAAAACTAGCACTGCCACACAGGTGAAGGAACAAGAAATCACTGTGAGCATTAATGGCCTCTGTTAAATGAGGCTGGGGTAGCTCCATCATTCTTTGGATAAATAATTACAGATGAGCAAATAATATAAAGCACTTGCCCTTCTACTATATAGCAGATGGCCCAGCGGATAAGCCATTTAACTTCAGCATTAAGATATCAAACACACCCAGCACAGTAGGAGCTAATTAGTTTCTGAAGAGCTGTGATTTCTTCATGCTTAGCATTTGCCTGAACCTTCGTCTTCCACTCCAGTCTCTAAGCTTTACCTTTCGCATGCATTATGTACAGCTTCACTGTGAAAGAAACACCACATGTGTGAGAACGATTGTCCCCAGTTTCTGCAGGAACATGCTTCATGAAATCTGTGCACAAGCTCCCAAATAAGCTATTGATTTAGAAGTTGATGCCAACTCTGAAATATAGCGAACGCTCCAAAGTTGTATCCTCTTCAAACACTAAACTTAGCTCACCTATACCAGAATACACAAGATGAACAACCTTTCCCAGCTGTTGGAAGAGTCTGACCTTACAGTGCTACATGATTTATATTACATTCAAATAAACATGGCCTCTGAGAAGGTTAGAGCTACTTACTGCTTTCCAAATACTCCCTCACATACGCACTTTGAAGCCAAAGATATCCTTAAATCAGTAACTACTTCAACAAACCCTCGAGGAACTAGGATATAATTAATACAGCACCAGTCCCTGATTAAGGACTTGTTTGAGAAAGGGCTTATTAATTTTCATGAACATCTGATTGACTGTGATGGAAGGGAGCCAGCAGACAGTTGTGCAGGACACTGGTTCCCCTACATGGTTTTCAGAGCATCAAATAAGTGTATATTAGAATTTCCACCTGTTTGTTTTCCATCTCTTTTATATCTTAACCACTAAAAATTCAGTTCTCCCCTTTCCTCGCTTCCCTGATTAATACTAACATTTCTGGGCAAGTCTATCCAGACTATAAAGACACAGAAAATAAAAGTGATTGAGGAAAGTCTGACTTGTTTCAGAAAAGGACCTGCACAAACAGGCAAGACAGAGGTCAGCATGGCTGAGGAAATAACTCCATTCCATTGCTATATGAAATAGAGCCATGCCACAGCAATATCAAAAGTAATGCTGTAAAACTGTTAACATTATATTAAGGACTGCCGAGAAAAAATGAGAAAATAATTCAATTTTATGAGTACATTTTAATAAGCAGAAAGATTAAATCACAATTATTCTGAAATACTGTGAAAATTGACATTTATGAGATTTATAAGCCAAGAGTATGGAAGTGAAATATCACAGGACAGTTGGCCAGAGTTATGCTGGAAACAAGAAGGAAGATAGCTAAAATTACTACACTACTGAAGCAAGACAAAGGCCACTGGAACAGCAAGAATGAGAATAATAAATAAGCACGAGTACACACTGGTCAATTTACTTTGCAGTGTTCCCCAGCATCATCTAATGGTACCACGAGCCCTGTCTGCAGTGAGGCCTGGGTGCCAACAGAAAATTCTCCAACTCCAGTTCCACCACCATCTCCAGTACACACATGAGCAGTCACTTTGGCTTCAATTTCCCATGCCCGCATACAGCCTGCGAGAAGTACTTACAATCACACTTTGAGGACAGCACGCCCCCTGGAGCCGATTCTGTTTTGATGGAGCATTCACTGAAAACTGGGGAAAAGTTGTGTGGGGATGTCAGGAAGGCTCGTTTTCTTCACACCCTGTCGCAGCAGAAATGCAGAGCTAATCATAGAATCATAGAATGTCAGGGGCTGGAAGGCACCTCTAGAGATCATCTAGTCCAACCCCCCTGCCAGAGCAGGATCCCCTAGGGCAGCCACACAGGAACACATCCAGGTGGGTTTTGAAAGTCTCCAGAGAAGGAGACTCCACAACCTCTCTGGGCAGCCTGTGCCGGTGCTCTGTCACCCTCACAGTAAAGAAGTTTTTCCTCATGTTGAGGTGGAACTTCCCATGTTCTCACTTAAACTCGCTATTTCTTGTTCTATTGCTGGGCACCACTGAGAAGAGATTGTCTCCTTCCTCTTGGCACCCACCCCTCAGATATTTGTATACGTTAATAAGGTCCCCTCTCAGCCGTCTCCTTTCAAGGCTCAAAAGCCCCAGTTCTCTCAGTCTCTCTTCATAGGAGAGATGATCAACTCCCTTAATCATCCTCGTAGCTCTCTGTTGAACTCTGTCCAGTAGATCTGGGTAAGAAGAACAGTGGAAGTGCAATGCCTTAGATCAACATCCCTTTGGGACAGAAATCTCTCCATCTTAATGATAAATTAAAGGAAATAGCCCAAAATTCTTCAGTCATTATTTTAAACCTGTAATTTTCACAGTTACTTTTGCACTTCTTCTATCTGGGTAATGTTCAATCTTTCGGATCAGACATTGGTGCTGCTTCCAGAAGAATGGCACATCTTGCACACAAAATCTTTCATATTCTTAATTCCAGGGAGTTATACTCTGAATAAATGATTGTAAGCTGTTTGTGAGCAACAGCTCTCCACCTCCCCTCTTTAAAACGTGTTTGGCATTGCCAGGTCTTTAGGCACTGGCACTAACACAAGCTTTTTATGATTCCAACCATTCATGAGCTTTTTCTCAAATTGCAGAAAGTTTTTGGTTTATATTGCTTTCCTAAATAATTCAGTTGCTCGTTTGTCTTGGCAAAAACATTCCTGTGTTCATAGCTGAACTTCCAAGAACCTGAAGGAATCCAAGAGACATCTGCCTTTTTCTCCATGATCTAAAAGGGATCTCTTTGGACACTGGTACCACTCTTACGGACATGGGTTACACAGTTCTTTACAAGGACCGTTTCTCCCCTTCTCCCCCTTCCTAAGGATTAACTCTTGCACTCCAGACAACAGACTGCTATCCAATATCTAGACCCTGGAGAGCAATTTCGTCTGCAAAAGGACCACCTTCGAGGTGGACAAATGCCAGGTATTTGGGCCTTCTAAAACTTTTCCTACAAATCTTGCAAAGAGAAAGAGAAACCTATTCCTCTGCCTTCCTATCAATTTCACTTCCAGTCTGCTTCCCCTGATTTGTCATGTGTGCTCTTACACTCGTAGTAAGCACAGACGACTGATATCAGTGATCAGGGACAGCTCTGCAGCCGGTAGTTATTTAGCACCTAGCGAGCACCAAAAGTTC
>NW_009705275.1:145845-155177 GCF_000703405.1 Apaloderma vittatum
TTCATACAACCTGGTGTTAGGGACAAACCTTTTCACAGCACCACTGTGGTTCTGGCAGAGCAGCAGCCAGAACTCTCAATAACCAGTGTGGCTTTGCAGGCGTGTGACAGTAACTGGGACACACACATGCTTTCCTGCTGTCCCTATTGTGGCAAGAAGAGGGGAAATCTCCAAGCGGCAGGATGGGCTGGCAGCTCTGAATGTCCCCTCCTCTCCTCAGGGACATGGCTCTGCAGAGCAGAGCTGGGCACCAGGGCACAATGTGTTCTGGCACCCTGTAGCACAGGTCACACTGGCTGCAAAAGCAGCGTGGCATGGTGCTGCAGAGCCTACAGGGCCACACACAGCCCCTTTGCAGCCCCTTAAATTGCACACAGCCCCGGGCAGCGGGAACCACCACGGAGAGCCCCGGGTGGCAGGTCCCTGGAGATGGCCCCTCAGCAGATGAGAGCTCCAGGCAGACCAGGGTCATGTTACCTCAGCAGGCAAGAGTAAGCAGGATGAATTTGAACCCACTGCTCATCCTTGGAGATAATCAAAAGCCCTCTCGACATGGTCATGGGTAACCAGCTCTAGGCAGCCCTACTTGAGCAGGGAGGCTGGACAGGGAGGTTCCTGCCAGCCTCCACCATTCGTGATTCCATGAAATCTTAAGATCTGTCAGTTCCTAATGGAGACAGTTGTATAACTCCAGTTTGGCTATATATAATATTCATAAAAATCACAATGTGGCCAACTCCACCCAGTGTTCTTGTTGAGGATTTTAGAACCACAATACAGTAAGAGATTTTAAAGCTCATAAAATGCGAATCAGCATACTTGGAAGAACACTGCCAGCTGCTGTTAGGTCCTAGAAAATTTTGACTTTCTGTATAAATATGATTTTAGTAAGAGCCCAATAGTAACAGACACGTTTTCTTGAGAAGCAGTAGAGAAAAACAGTTTAATGAAGCTATTTCTGCATGGCTGCAAATCAACTATTTTTCTGCTGCATGGAAGCCTTGCAGATTATACAACCTGCCTCTAGGAATACTAAAGAGATCCAGAAAGAAAAGTGAAAATTGCTCAAATCAGTATGAACATGAAAATGCTCAAAATCAATAAAATGTGAAATGAGTTACTTTCATCGCTCAGTAAACAGGGAAGAAAATGAAGCTTTAATGCCTACAGGTAATGATTTACAGCAATAACTGGTTTTAAAAAAAAAATTACTCTGCCTCTACCCTGTTGTTGATGGGATCAGCAGAGATGGTTAGGAATGCACACAATAAATAATGTCAACACAAAGCTAAATATTACAAAAGTGTATTTGTGTTCCATTTAGAAAATATCTGATACACTAAAGCCAAGAGCTGCTGATTGCTGCTTTTGTTTCGAAAATGTAAACCCCTTCCACATTGTAAGGTCTATAAAACCAAAAAACAAACTTGATGAGTTCATTGGACTAAGTGTTCACTTTAACCTCAGAATATATTAATCTGTATGTACAAACACTGTGTTATAAGAGCTCTCTGTTTCTCAGTTACACACTGTGGGTTTTAGACATATGGTAAATAACCTTTGGAAAGTCTGCCTCCCATTTCCCTGCATAGTTAGCCAATTCACTGCTCAAACGTGAATATAAATCACATACTTCAGGGAGGGGGGAAAAAAAAAAAAGGCTGTCTTGAAAAGTAGAAAAATTTTGTCTGTGCTCTGTGGACGTACTTGGCAGCCGTGACTCGCAGCAACAACCTTGTGCCCTGCAACTCTCCCCATGCCTTGGCAGAGCAGCAGAGAGGCAGACCCACCTCTTCGCTTTGCAGAGAAACACTCCACACGTTCAAAAGTTACCATGAGGTTTGGTACATCCCGAAAAACAGTAGTAAATGGTACTAGAAGTATCCACTGAAGTGATGTTTCTGTAGGTATTACACTGACAGAGATGCCACCTGTGGGTTACTAAGCAGGCAGCACAGGAAGAAGACAGCATGATTGTCGTGACTCTTGGGAGGCAGCCCCAGCCTGGAAAGAGGATAAGGGCATATTCTGCTTACACAAGGCAACACATGCTGCAGTCATGTGTTCGTTTGAACTTCCTCATGTTTCTTCAAACCAGGCACTTCCAGCAAAAGCTGTGTCCCTGCTCATTTGCAGGGACATATGTATTTTGGGGTATCTGGGCTTTAGTGCCTACAGCTGTTTTGAGCTTCTGAGCCATGTGTCCTTTAACAGAGAAGACAAAAACAATGAAAGACCCCCACACGAAAAATGAGATGGTTCAAAAGGAAACTAAGGACTAAAACAGAATCTGTTCTTGGAGTCCCCATAGAGCTTTAAAAAAAAAAAAAAAGTATGCATATATGTAGGACTGGAGCTCTTAGACTTCCTTGTGCTGTGCAGCTCTGACTGCAGCACTGATGCACAGTGGTGCTACCTGTTTACACCAGCGTGATGCATCCTGCATGCACCAACTTGTGCAGCATCACTGTAATGATCCACATGTGAAAGATGCAATTCGCTATGCCTCTGGCATAATCAAGAGAAATCCTTAGATTTAAAATACTGCATGATATTGCTGCTGAGCGAGGAGAGAACAAAAATGTCCAAGCTCTTCTTACAGGGCAAGAAAGCAACTGAAGAAGTGGTAAAAGATGAGGGGCATGCTTCTTTTAAAGGACTGTTTGCAGGTGTGTTTTAGATTTTGAGTTTTGGTTGGGTTTTTTTGTTTGGTTTTTTTTTTAAGGAGTGAAAACCTAGACCCTGATTAAAATGCTAAACAAAGCAACGGCTTGCATTAGAGCTATAGCAAAACCACCTGAGTATCACCTTAACTCAAGTTGAGGGATGGGCAGATGGGGAAATAATTTCTCCACCACAGAAGTAACAAAAACAAGACCTGTAGCTTTATTTCTCCCTTTTGGATAGACACCTCCTGCTGTCTTCCAAGGAGCTGGAGGCAGATTTATTTCACTTGGACCGATCCCAGCATAAAAGCCAGCCTCCCTTCCATGAGGGAGCCCAAAGTCTTACCATAAATTAGCTTTGTATCATGTAAGTGCATGACCTCCACTACACATGTAGCCTTTGATTTTTGTTTATAAAAGTCCTTAAGCAGCTTTCTAGCCCCACACATCTCTGTCCCCTACAGCACAAGGGTGTGCCCACAACTGAAAAAAAACTTGTGACTGAGGAACTAGGAGGATTTAGTCCAGGATGGAAACATCTGCACCATCTCTTACCCAATTAGAGACAAAAGAGAAGAAATGAGTGAGAAGTTTTCTCTTCCTCCCTGAGTAAGAGAAGCAGAGTATCACCTCACATCCCAGAGACAGGCTGGCACATCAGTATATCTTACTCCCCAAGTGACTTAGGTCTGGATAGTTAAAACTGCTTTGATTTAGAGGTTAAAAAACACTCATGAAGCCTTGTTTTCAACCGTAGTGCACATCTGTTCATCCCACTGATGAACAGGAACAGGGTTGCTCTCAATCTTTGAAGAATGAAGCAATTACATGTCAAAATAAAGGTGTTTCGTGCTAGCCACTCAGATTTTAAGATTTTGTCCAAAAGCCAGAAAATGTTGTTACAAATGCTTATGGCTCACTTCCAATGAGCATGCCTCAGCAACAGAACTTCAGTGCAGGAAAGAGACAAAAATTTCTTACAAAAATCCAGCAGAAAAGAAAACTCCTTTCAGTGAGCTGCAAGTTGCAGACTGCAAAAAGCCATTTCATCCCACCTCTGATGAGAAGCAGTCTAGCTATGTAGGTGAGAACACATCTCAGCTATATCTTTTCTGCCCTCTAGTGTCAGCTTTTTGTGCTGAACAGAATTAGAATAAGCCTTTTTCTGTTGTCCATTCCAGCTCCTTCCTTTTAAGCAAAGAAATACCTGTCCTATTGTGAACACTGGTGAAAACATATCTCAAAAGAGGCCAAGTTTTGTTTGAAAAACACCAGCCTTCCCCAAAACCATCTCCAAAGTTTCAGAGAGCATCACTGCAGCACATGAACACTTCATAAAAGAATCATGGTAGAACAGAGAACACAGCTGAGTTTCCTCCCAGCTTTTCTTTAAACAAACGTTCGTGTATGCAAAAAGTTTGTCTACATGAAATATAAAAGAACTGTCTTTCCTTCCTTGATTTACAGTGAACCTACACATACAAGCTACTGTTCTTGAGAAATCTCTAGCCAAACTCCAACATACAACAGTAGTTACTTCAGTGGTTTCATGCATATAGTCATAAATTACACTAAAGTAGAGCAGTTGTATGAATAGTACAACTGTCTTTGCACTTAGGAGCTGGTATAGTAAAGTATCAAAAACTCCTAGAATACTTAGTTATGCTAGTTTAGAAAAACAAAACCAGATTAACTAAAATCTGTGAGCAGAGCAGGAAGAGAAACCAGTGCCAGCAGAAGATCTCCAGCACCCTCCTCTGGTTCCTGGAAGCCTCTGACAAGACTGCAGCTAGAAGCATCCCTTGTGCTCAGGCAGCATTGATAGACGCCTACCATTGGGCATCCAGGGGAAGAAATCAGCGAGTGAATCTTAGTGGGTGGAAGTGTCTACCTCTTGCTTCATCAGCACAAGGGGGCAGCTTCTAGGCCTGCCCTTTTGCTACCTTGCTGTTTCTGCGCTACAGAATCTACCACAAATTCAAAGATGAGGCTATTTGCCTTTCAGAAGTTGTAATAGCAGGTAGATCAAAAAAAAAAAAAATAAAATAAAAAAAATGAGCTGTAGAAAAATGCAGATTTAGCCTACACTGTAGCTGCCTGGTTTTGACCAATGCAAGAGTTAAGAGAAGCTGCACATAATTTTTAGATTTCATTTCAGTCAAGAACCAGCCTCACCTCCTTGAAGAGCTCCAGCCTTTCCCCACTCCTGCCCCACTCTAGCAGTAATACACACTCTAAATAAGAGCATTTCTACATCCCCAGTTGCTTGGAGGATGTCCTCAACCTCACTCACGGGACTCTGTCTGCTCCCAAAAATCTCTTAATGATTTTACAGAAGCTCCTTGTTTTTTTCTAATCCCTTTTTCAATCTTATTTTTCCCATTCATACCACAGGAAACTGTTGTAACATCAGGACCACCTTCGTTAAGCAGCAAGAGCAAGGTATTCAGAGAAAATTAAGATCAAGCACTTTTAAGATCAGAAATACAGAACCTGACCAGGAAGCACAAGCCTGTGCATCCTTTAGGCCCTTGCAGGCACATGTTACTTGTTAGCTTTTAATTGCACAAGCACATACATTCACTTTGCAGGACACCTGCCTTTGTGTTTTGGTTTTCCTACTTTGTGCCTCTGTGCACAAAGTACAGAATTACTCCCCTTATCCTAAGTGTGTCACTGGTGCTCTTGTACCAATTCCTTCACCCACAGTAACTTACCTTCACATCATTGTGGCTAGCCAGCTGTGTGGTTCATTTTCTTCAAGTAAATAAATCACCAAGATTCAGATAAAAATTTTCAGAAATATACACTAAAATCAACACCTTGCTTGGTTATTGTTAAACCTGGCGTGACCTGACCAGCTTTATCTTCTCTTGACATAAAGCAAAAAAAATAGTAAAAAGTAGAGATAAGAAATAAGAGATCCACATCAAACCTCTATATGAACCATCTAAGATTTTGACTTACAATTAAACTGCATAATTTGAGATCATCAAATGCAACAAATGTTGGTATAATCTTCTAATACAAGACCAGCCACTAAGAGACAGGGAGGAACAGTTCACTGACATCAGAAGACAAGACTCTCATTTACAGCTAGATGATCAGGATGGAAACACATTGCAGGCCTTCCTTCTTAAAATTATCATCTCATGCCCCCTCCTGCTTGCTCCCATTTATTCTTGCCACTGGAATTTCTTTTCCTTCTTTGGCCATTGAGTTCTCACCATTTTTGGTTGCCTCCAGCCCACCTGATGGGCTCTGCCAACTTGCAGCTACATCATCAGTGGCCTGGTCAGCCAGGGAAAAACTAGTCCCACAAAGTTAAATGTTTGGCAGTGGAGTGACTGGGAACAGATCCTTGCAGTGAAAATGTAAGGTACCCATAACCACAGCCAGTATTATCAGTTCCACCTGCAAGAATGCATTCATTTTTCAGCAGTTTCATCAAAGAACTAAAAAATAAACTATACTAATTTATAGTTTAACCAAAACATTAAGAAATTTCCATATTTCATTTTCAGAATCTCTAATTCATTAACCACAACTAAGAAAATGGTTTCATTCTGTACAAAGATTATTTGTGCATGCTCTTTGGAGGTAAACAGTGAAAAAAATCAGAGCAGAGGACTCAGTCCTCATGTGAGGACTTAGTAAAATATGTGTACTTTACATTCATACTCAAGCTTTGCAGCTCTTGGTAGTGAAGTGTTTAGAACTTAGCATAAACAGTGATTTGATTCAGTAGGCTTGTACAATATATTTCAACTCCTTACAGACCAGCTCATTTCAAACATCGTTTCAAACAGTGTAACTGTTACCTAAAGCAATGTTAGAGGAAAAAATGTGAACCTCATTAGGGACGAAGAGGCCCTTCAGTTCAGCTATAATTTAAGTTCTGTATATTCTGGGCATGAAAAAACACAATACTCATCACAAGAGTCACCAATAATGCCAATAAGTACAAACAGCAAGCAGAGAAAATAAGTTATTGCTAAAAATTCTACAATGTCTACTGAAAGAGCCAGTAAATCAATACCTGGCTCTGAGCCTGGTGTCACATGCCGAATTTTGCTTTTTTTGATCATAGGTCAGTTTACATGACACCAAAGCTGCTGGCAACAGGTTGGGTACACCTGTTTCAAAGCCAGAAAAGGATCTTTGCACAGGGGATAGCAGGGTTCACTGAAAGAGCTTTAAACTAGATTTGAGGGGGGAAGGGGATAAAAATCCCAGGTTTTCTGGACATAAGCCCGAGTGCAGCACACCAGTATTGGAGAGGTGATGTGCTCACGAGGGGCTTCAGTCTGCAGTCTCAGTGGAAGCAGAAGATGGAAATCCATGCAGCAGTAAAGACACAAGGGTTATTGATGTGTTAGAAACCACAGAAGTGCCTGACAATAGTCATTTAGGAATGAAGGCTTCTCTCCCTAAACAAGGTGTCAAGATCAATAGTCCAGCTGAAGTACATGTACACCAGTTCATGCAGCATGGGCAACAAACAGCAGGAACTGGAAGCCATCACGCACCAAGAAAACTATGACATAGTTGCCATCATAGAAACATGGTAGGATGACTTGCACAACTGGAGTGCCACAGTGGATGGCTGTAAACTCTTCAAAAGGGACAGGCAAGGAAGCAAAGGCAGTGGCACAGGCCTATATGTTAGGGAATGTCTTGACTTTCTAGAGATTGATGATGGTGATGATAGGGCAGAGTGCTTATGTGTAAGAATCAAGGGGAAGGCAGATATGGTTGGAGTCTGTTATAGATTGTCCAACCAGGACAAAGAGGCAGATAAAACAGCCTAAAAGCAGCTAGGAGAGTCTCACAAGCCCTTGTTCTCATGGGGGACTTCAAGTTAGCAGGAACTTACCTTATTGTATTTCTGCTGCAAATACAATACAGCAGAGCGGAAGCAGTCCAGGATGTTCCTAGAATGTGTAGAAGAGAACTTCCTGACACAGCTAGTGAGTGAGCCAACTAGGGAAGGTGCCTTCCTGGATCTGTTGTTTGTAAACAGAGGAGGACTTGTGGGTTGGAGGCTGTCTTGGGCACAGCAGTCAGGAAAGGAGAGTTTGATTCTCAAAGAAATGAGATGTGGAGTAAGCATGACTTCCACCTTGAACTTCCAGTGGGCACACTGGCCTATTTAGGAGATTGGTTGAAAGTTGCCTGAAAGGCAAAGAAATTCAAGAAGGCTGGACAGTCTTTAGGAAGGAAATCTTAAATGCACAGTAGCGGCCTGTCTCATGTATCCAAAGATGAACCAGTGAAAAAGAAGACCTGCCTCATTGAAGATATTTAATTGGAACTCAGGGGGGAAAAAAAAGAAGTTTATGACCTTTGGAGGAAGAGGCAGGCAACTCAGGACTGCCAGGTCCTGCCATTGGGTCACAACAATCCCAGGCAAGACTATAGGCTTGGGGAAGAGTGGCTGGAGAGCTGCCTGGTGGAAAAGGACCTGGGGGTGTTGCTCAATAGCCAGCTGAATATGAGCCAGCAGTGTGCCCAGGTGGCCAAGGTCAAGAGCATCCTGGCCTGCGTCAGGAATAGCGTGGCCAGCAGGACCAGCAAAGTGATTGTCCCCCTGCACTCAGCACAGGTGAGGCCACACCTCGAGTACTGTGTTCAGTTTGGGGCCCTTCTCTACAAGAAAGACATTGAGGTGCTGGAGCATGTCCAGAGAAAGGCAACAAAGCTGGGAAAGGATCTGTAGAACAAGTCTATGAGGATTGGCTGAGGGAAGTGGGGCTGTTCAGCCTGAAGAAAAAGGAGGCTCAGGGGAGCTCTCTACAACTACCAAAAAGAGGTTGTAGCAAGGTGGGGGTCAGTCTCTTCTCCTAAGTAACATGTGATAGGACAAGAGGAAACAGCCTCAAGTTGCACTAGGGGAGGTTTTGATTGGATATTAGAACAAATTTCTTCACTAAAACAGTTGTCGATCACTGGAACAGGATGCCCAGGGAATTGGTAGAGTTAACCATCCCTGGAGATATTTAAAAGACATGTAGATGTGATTCTTAGGGACATGGTTTAGATGGTTGGACTCAATGGTCTTAAAGGTCCTTTCCCACCTAAGAAAATCTATCATTCTACATCCTCTTGTATTATACTGAAATTTTGTGCGTGCACATGTATGCTAGATGACTTAAAGCTCAATCATTTTTCATCTGTCCACAATGCAGTTACTTCAGCTCATAAGATCCCAAGGTGATCTCTCTTTCTCTCTCCTTCCTTTTCTATCTTTCTTTTCCTAACACAAAAACATTACCTATGGCAAGGCCTGTTCACACAAGTAGTACTCTGTTGTAAGGTGAGCACTAAGTGGGCAAGTAAAGTCCACTGTTGTAGCTGTAAGATTCAGTGCTGCGAATAAATATAAGCAGTGTTGGGATCTCTGGTGTCGATTCACCATAACCTTGGCCTGGGAATCTTAGTCATCACTCTGAAAGCCTGGGACATAACACTGTCTAGACGTACTTCTGCCACTGCTTGGTGATGAAAATATTTTTACCTCATTCTGGTTTATTTAAAAAAAATCATAGAATGGCCTAGGCTGGAAGGGACCTTAGAGATCATCTAGTCCAACCTCCCTGTCATGGGCAGGGACACCTCTCAACTAGATCAGGCTACTCAAGGCTCCGTCCAACTTGGCTTTGAACA
>NW_009705276.1:0-8196 GCF_000703405.1 Apaloderma vittatum
AGGGCCACGAGGATGATTAGAGGGCTGGAGCGCCTTTCCTATGAAGATAGACTGAGAGAGTTGGGGCTGTTCAGTCTGCAGAGTAGAAGGCTCCAAGGAGACCTTATTGTGGCCTGCCAGTATCTCAAGGGGGCCTAAAAGAAAGCTTGTGAAGGGCTTTTTAGGATGGCAGGTAGTGATAGGACTAGGGGGAATGGATTGAAGCTAGAAATGGATCAGTTTAGATTGGACGTTAAGAAGAAGTTCTTCACCATGAGGGTGGTGAGACCCTGGCACAGGTTGCCCAGAGAGGTGATGGAAGCCCCATCCCTGGAAGTTTAATCTTTAAGGTCCCTTCCAATCCTGACAATTCTATGATTCTATGATTTATAGTATTTTGAAAGTCAGGCCTCCAAAAGACCCACAAAAACGAACTCTTCAGCTGAAATAAATGTAAGAGACTTAAAAAGACAGTAAAATAAACACATTGGATATGGACAGAATCTTAAAATACCTTTTGCTCCGGAAAATCCTTGGAGATATATCAACCATCGTATGGAGGGAGAACCCAAACTAATTTTCATATGAAATGTGTCACACATTTTCAGTATCAAACAATGAAAATAAAGTGAAATAATAGAGTAACACCTTCATTGTTCCATATATTCAAAGAAAAAGTGAGCATTTTACTGGAAGCTGCACTACAGCAAAACACACCTTATTGAACTTGCTGCCAGTGCCAGCTGGAGAAAGGCAATAGCCTGTGATATGAAGCTCTTCATATTGTGTGACCCAGTGTGGTATTGTAGTTTTAAATTCTTTATGAAAATAATGGCTTGGCTTTAGAAGAACAGAGTGATACATGATATTAAAAAACAACAATATCAAAAAAAACCCCACAACAAAATAAAATTCCACAACAGAAACCAAACAAAATACCTAAAAAAGAAGGATAGTAGACTTTGACCAGTAAGAAGAATGGTATTCACTATCCATGTAATAATACTTCTTCTCAGTTTCTGGTTTTCCTGACTGTTAAACATTCAGATTTATCCCAGGTAGGTAAATGCCATTAATTAATATACTTTTCTGAAAGTAAAAAAGAGTGGTAATACATATCTCCACAAGTATATGAAATAATGACATATAAAATCTTTTTCCTCAAAGTAAAATAGTAAAATCCTTTAATTTTCAAGAAAAAAGCAGATTCATCACCTCAGTTTGCACATGATCCTTAAACCTTAGCAATGTGTAAATAATCCTGTTGGACAAAGAATGTGAAATATAAAGAAATTTCTCTAAAATATCTAGTGCAAAATTAATGTTTATCAGTGTGCTAATAAACAATTTACGTTGCAAACAGGTTCAGTACTGTAAGTCATATTATAGAATTGATTTCTTTTTTAATTTGCAAGAATTCATTATAGAAAAGCTGTAAAGCTAAAATTTTTAATGGCTGAAGATTCATTTCTGATGTATTAGGACAGTGCTATTTTTAATTAGAGGAAAAAATACAAAAGTGTTTTTAGTCTCTAATTGCTTATTCTAGCAAGTTTATGTATCAGTATAATTGGCTAGAAAAATTTACCCAAATATCGGGCCATATGCACGGTAACATTATTTAGCTCTTGTGAGGCTACTTTCAGATGAGATGCTGTTGACTGAAATCTTGGTGTTATAACTCCAGTCATGCATTCATGAAATCCACACAGAGGGATCATAAGGGCAGAATTACACCTGCAGCATCCTGAAATTTTTTAGACTGAAACAAAAGCCGGCTTGTATGTAACTGTTTGATAGAAATATAGAAAAATAGTTATTTAAAATATCTTACTTTCAGCTACCTAAATTTTACACAAACTGTTCCTCTAGAGCAGCATTATTGCTGATTTGCAGTTCAACTGTCTTCTTCTGTTCAGTATTTTGAGTATAATAATACTTACTTATTTAAGAATCAGGCCAAAGTCTTCATCAAACTATAGAAACTGACCCTGTTAATATATTTTTTTTCATTTTTATGGATCGAGATGCTCAAAGACTGTCCTGAGCAAACTGAATAAACTTGCCAAACTACTCAGAGATGATCACAGTTATGTTAACTGCATAAAATAACAGAATATTTGGAGTGTTTTTCATTCTCCTGATCAGTGAGTCCCGTCAAACTGTGGACAACCTAATTGGCAACTTCCCAGGTACATATATCGAAGATCAAATTGTTTGACTTCAAAAAGTACACTGTGTAATGATTACCATGTTGTCTAAAGCTAAGAACACCTCACGTAGATGTTTTAGACTAGTTTGAGCAAGGGACTTAAATTATCAGGTCAATGCCTATCACTTATGCAGTAATTTGTTTTCACTCTCCATTTCCCCTTCTCCCAAGTTGCTTTTCCCTTTTATTTTTACTTATTTCCCCAGACAACCTTCTGTTGCTGATACAGCAATACATATGCAACCAAGGGACTGAAAAATAGATCAGTTTAAGAAAGTGAATCCCTCGTATTATCCATTATGTCAAGAAGGAGAAAAACAGTACAGAACACAAGTGCCTGAGCTGGATAGGTTTAAGTAAGAAAGCATCAATCCAGTCAATCTTCAGCAAAGCGCAGTAGGTAGTGGTAGGATTAACTGTGCTAGACAAGGAGCTGTCTGATGTCATTGCGCGGGCACCCTGGATAATCTTTGAAGGATCACAGTGATTAGGAGATGTGCGTGAGGACTGGAGTGTATTAGGTTTACATGGCAGGGGTTTGGTAGTGGGGAGTATAGAGCTGACTCTAAGACAGACCTGCCACTGTCCAAAACTGAGCCAATCAGTGATGGTGGTAGCAACCTTCCTTTTAAGAAGTGCAGAAAATCGAATGCAGAATAGCAGCTGGGAGAGATAAGTGAGTATATATGAGAGAAATAGCCCTTCAGACACCAAGGTCAGTAGAGAAGGAAGGGAAGGAGGTGCTCCAGGTGCCAGAGAAGACACTTCTTTGCAGACTGTGGTGGAGATCGTTATGAAGCCGATTGTCACCCTGCAGCCCGTGGAGGTCCACAGCAGAGCAGATATTGACCTGCAGCCTGTAGAGAGGACCTTATGATGGAGCAGGTGCATGCAACTGAAGGAGGCTGTGAGCATGTGGAGACTCATTGGAGCAGGATTCTTGAAGTACTTGTGACTCCATGGGGGACCAATGCTGGAGCAGATCATTCTTGAATGACTGCATCCCATGGAAAGGATCCATGCTGGAGCAGTTCATGAAGAGCTGCAGCCCATTAGAAGAACCCACGTTGGAGAAGTTCTTGAAGGACTGTCTCATGTGTGTCAACCCCCATGCTAAAGCAGGGAAAAAGTGTGAGGAGGAAGTTGCAACAGAGATAATCTGTGAGAAACTGACTGCAACTGTGATCCCCCATACCCCTGTGCCACTTGAGGGAGGAGACAGAGAAGCAGAGAGTGAAGTTGAGCCTTCTAAGAGAGAGCTGGGGGGAATGCTGTTTAAGGTTTGTTTTTATTTAACATTTTCCTACTCTGACTTTTAATCAGCATTAAGTTAAATTTATTTTCCCCAAGTTAAGCCTGTTTTGCCCATGTGAATAACTGGTGAGTGATCTCCCTGTTCTTACCTTGACCCACAAGCCTTTCTGCTATATTTTCTCTCCCCTGTCATGCTAAAAAGCAGCTTAGTAGGCATCTGGTATCTAGCCAGGACAAAGAAAAGTCACTTCTATCTTCAAGAAGGGTAAAAAGGAGGGCCCAAGGAACTACAGACTGGTCAGCTTCACCTCAGTCCCTGTGAAAGTAATGAAGTAAACTAATCCTGGAAACCAGTTCCAGGCACATGAAGAATGAGAAGGTGATAGTGAGTTGTCAGCATGGATTCAAAAAAGAGGAAAGCATGCTTTACCAACCTGGTAACTTTCTACAGTGAAATCATTGGCCTAGTAGGTGAGTGGAGATCAGTGGATGTTATGTATCTTGATTTCAGTAAAGCTTTCAGCACTGCATCTCAGAATGTTGTAGAAAAGCTGATAAAAGTATGGGCTGGATGAGAAGACAAGTGAGGTGGATTGAAAATTGCCTGAATATTAGGGTCCAGAGAGTGGGGATCAGTGATAAGAAGTCTAGTTCGAGGCCAGTAGCTAGCGGTGTGCTCAGAGTTAAGCACTGGGTCCAGTCTTACTCACCATTTTTATTAATGATCTGGGTGATGGGGCAGAATGTACCCTGACTGATTTGCTGCTGACAGAAAACTGGGATGAGTGGTTGATACACCAGAAGGCTGTACTGCCATGCAGAGGCAGATTGGAGAAATGCTGACAGGAACCTCATGAAGTTCAGCAAGGGAAAATGCGAAGTCCTACATCTGGGAAGAAAAAATCCTGTGCACCAGTATACGCTGGGGGATTGACCAGCTGGAAAGCAGCTTTGTAGAAAAAGACCTGGAGATTCTAGTCCACACGAAGTTGAACATGGGCCAGCAACGTACCCTTGCTGCAAAGGTGGCTAACGGTACCCTGGGCTGCATTAGGAGGATTGGTGTCAGCAGGTTAGAGGGAGTGACCCTTCTGCTCCACTTAGCACTACTAAGGTCACATCTGGAGTACTGTGACCAGTTCTGGGGTGCCCCAATCAAGAGAGACACAGTCATGCTGGAGAGGATCCAGGAAAGGGCCACTGAGATGATGAAGGACATGAAGCACCTATCACATAAAGAGATGCTGAGAGAGTACTGTTTAGCAGAGAGAAGAGATGGCTCAGGGGGTGTTCTAATCAATGTATGCAAATACTTGTTGGGTGTTTACAGCTGCAGCCAAGAGTTTTACCATCTGCTGACAGTATTTGTAAGCTGGTGTGAAGACTAAGGATATTAGGAGGGATGGGTTCTAAATAAAAAATTGTTATATCCTACAGCATATTAAATATGAGATTTACATTAAAGTTTCTGTAAAACATCTGAGTTTTTTAGTTTAAGAATTTTATCTGTACGTTCAATCTTTAATCTGCATATATCTAATATGTAAAGATTTTTGGAGTTATATTCTTAAAATCTATAAAATTGCTAGTTAGATGCTATAATCCATGATTACTCCTTGCAGTTAGCTACTATTATTTCTGTCACATATAACTTCTTTAAAAAAGCTTTTTCAAGACAATGAAAGTTCTTGTTTGTCTTTGGAGCAAAACCATGGTACTTAGGCATTGTATTGTTCTATGTGTTTCAAAAAAACCATAACCTTCGGAAAGAATTAAAATTTTTATTTTTACTATGAAAACATCTAATCCAAATATAAAGTGTTTGTCAGAGAAAAAGCCCTATTTCTGTGATTTATTGATTTCAAATTTTTAATTTTTTCATTAAAATTTTATAAAAACTAAATTTCCCATGAATTATCTTAATGTCTTGTTTTTCAACCAAAATAAACAATTAATATAATTTCTTTTAAATAACTATGAAATAAAGAGTAGTGGATCCCGTGCCATTGTTAGCTATTTGATACTTGTTTCACATTGTGCCTATTGCTTAGGTAAATACCTTAAGTACCTTCTTTTGAAGCTACAACAATCTTGGGTTCTATCAAGTCCATGAGACACCTGGCAGTCCCATAGGTTTCATTCCTATCTCTGCTCTCTATTGAGGTAAAGGGATTCTAGGACTTTTGGAAAAGAATTCTAACGAAATATATATAGACAAAAAATGAAATCTTAATAGTTAATCATTTGAATTCTGAAAGGAAGCATCCAGCAACTTTAACTATTTTCTCTGAATAGGCTGAGAAAAATAGAAAATCTGTTAATTATATAAACTAAATAAAGAAATAATTTAATTACATAAATTAAATGTAATTATATAAGTTAAATAATTTAACTAAAAATAACTTAGGGGAACATTTAACCTGCTAAAAAGAGGGAGAGCCAAGGACAGTGCAGGGCTGGGAACTGTGACTACAGTACTTTTCTGCAAGAACATAATTATGGAATCCTAGAACGATACCTCCAAGGATCAAATATTTGAGTTCTGTTTTGCTATATAAAATTTCTGACTGTGGATTCACAAAAGTGGTGTTGTGAAGAACTTCTTTTTCACTAATACTACGTATTCTGAGGATCTGTACTTTAATAAGTGAGATAATATCAGAGAGTGACTTCAGATGTGTACAATTTTTGTGTTGCTAGTCTTCCCTGATAATTTTGATAGAATAGATGATTTTTTAATAATTTTGTTGTATACTCTTACCATTAATATTAATCAATCTTAATTGGCTAAATAAAAAATTAATAACATTTTTTCCCAATCTATTCCAAGTATTTGCTGAGTTGAAAATAAATCAACTGCCAGTGTTTAAGAGTTTCAATGTGCAATATATTGAATCCTGAATGTAAAGTGTATGTATCTTTTTTGCACAAATTCATGTGTGAGATGCATTTTCCTGTTTAAAAACCTGTATTATAGCCTTCCACATGTATGAAGAACTCACAAAATAGATTAATTGGGTTTTGAAGTAAATGAGAGTGCAAGTTAGAGCCTAAATCTGCGATCTTATATGGTCAAACATGTTAAGAAGCAAAACAAAAAGGCAAAGAAGGTTGTGTTTCTTAGTGTTCAAAAGTGATGACAATGGCTTTTTCTGCTTTACTCATTTCTTGTCTGATAAGCACCTTAACATCACAAAGTAAGAAGGTTCTTTGGGATTAAATCTTTCAAATAATACACACAGATGTTCGAATTGCCTCATACAATAATATCAGGTTGCATATGCTACAAAATACTAATTACAGCCCAGAGGAATAATTCTTCAAAAATTGACCTCATAAATTTTGCTTAAGGGTTTGAAACTAACAATGCTTTGTAGTTTATGATTAACTGTATGCATAAATGAATAATAATAAAATGGTTACGTATTTTCTGAGGCTTACTGACATTGCTAGACATGAAGAATAATGCATTATTCATCAGTTCTACTAACATAAGGAAACTAAGGATATGAAATTTTATTGCAGTACCTATGTTTTAAAGAAATAACATGGGTTGTTTAGAGTTAATTTTTTTTTCTGCAATACATATCCAAAACTTCTGGAGGTTTTTTATTCCTTTTTGGATACACATATATTCAAAGGAAGAAAACCAAGAAGATTATGTGACTGTTATAAGTAAATTTTAAATACTCTTCTGCTATAAATGCCTACTTTTTAAAGAAATGCAGTTTCATGGCAGTTTCTAGTTAAAAAAAAAGTAAAAAATTTTGAAGTGTCAAACTTTTTGTTACTGAAACATGTGATTTCTGGAGCCAAGAATAAACTCTGCTTAGAAAATTGTGCGCTTTCTGTAAAACGTAGAAGAAGCAGTGATGTTATACAGAAAACATAAAATTCAGTTACCTTAATCCACGAAAAGCAAAAGTGAATCCGCATAAATTCTGTGCTTCAATCATAGCTGGCCAGTTTTGAAAAGATTTTTTTTTCTATTGTGCTTCATGAAAGCAGTAAGAGTTGTTAACTTTTATTATATTAAGCTAATATAATAAAATTGCATTTCATACTTTTGATCAGATATTATTGTTAATATACACCTTTCAGGAGTTGATTTCATGATTAAAAACTCCATCACTTCCAAACTTGAAACTCTGACGACAGGTCATTCCGATCGCATTATCTTGCTACGTCTCCCACTACACAACAAAAAACATGTTGTTCTCTTCAGCATATATGCCCCAACTCGCCAAGATGACCCTGCAGAAAAGGACAAATTCTACACCGACCTCCGCTGCCTCACTCAAAAGGTTCCTGCAGATGATAAGGAAGAGGCTCCAAATAAACAATTTTCAAACAGCTACAGTGAGAGACAGCTTTCAGGTAAACATTCAAACTAGACTTGAAGACTGTCTCACGGATCCTTCTCCTCAAGCACTTTGGCAACATATTAAAAATAGCATCCTCTAGTCTTCTGTAGAATCTTTAGGGGTCTCCTCCAAGAAAAACGAAGACTGATTTGATGAAAACAATCAAGAGATCCAGGAACTGTTGACAAAGAAGAGAAATGCTCACCAAGCACACCTCACTCAGCCATCTTACCATGTAAGAAAAGCAGCCTTTCGTCTTGCATGCAGTAAGGTCCAACAGGAACTTTGAGACATCCAGAACAAGTGGTGGATCAGCCTAGCAGAAAAGTCGCAACTATGTGTGACAGAGGATTTTATGAGGCTCTGAAAGCAGTGCATGGACCCACA
>NW_009705277.1:0-14978 GCF_000703405.1 Apaloderma vittatum
GGGGAGGGCGAAGCCCAAGGGGTGCTGCCGCCCGGGCGCACCCACTGACAGCGGGAAAGGGAGACGAGGCGGACCCCAAGGGTGCAGCTGGGCGAGAGGCGCGATGCTCTGGATCCTCGGGAGATGTACCCAGTAGCGTCAGGTCCAGGCTTTCAATTAATAAAGTTAGGAGGATAATTTTTGGCAAGCCTCAGTTTATTTTCTGGGCTTCACATTTTCTGTGCAGGATCGTATTTCTTAATTTTTCTTCATTACTGCAAAGACTTGATATTTAAAGCCTCTGCCTCTCCCTTCAGCCCAAGTCCTGTGGTATTTCCCATTTTTTATTTGCTGCAGAAACCAAGACTCCCAGAGGGGGGGGAATTAAAGAAGACAAAAGGGCTGTGTGAATGCACAGGCAGGATGGTCTCCTGTCCCAAAATAAGTGTGGAGCTTGTTACATACCTGCTCGAAGGAAAGCAAAAGGGGCCAGAGTGGAGAAATGCACTTAGGAGCCACGAGCTGCCAAATTTGTGGCACCTGCTGCAGAAAGGACTCGTGGAGGGTGGAACGTGGAACCTGCAAAACTACAAGACGGGAGTTTCCACTGTACATGAAATACAACTGGGGGGAGCAGGGGCTGCAGCCGTGACACTACAGAGAGTGACAGATAACATACAGTCACTAGCCGGCAGAGCAGAAATAACACTTGACTAGGTTATACCACCTGCTCAGTGATAAGGACCAGAGAGTGGAAAACTTCAGGTAGTCCAAGGTACGCAGCCTGACAGCCTAGAGGCCCCTTAGCTGCACCATTATCAGTTCTTTATATTGAGAGCAACACCAAAGAGTATTTATTTCCCATAATGAAAATGAACTCTCTGCGGTAGAAAGGCATCTGGAGCACTTCTTTTACAGCAAGGAGAGACAGGAAGAAGTAAGTCAGGACTGCTTCACTTCTGGTCATCATCTCTTCTAGATGTTGTGTGTCTGAAAGGATTTGAATTCGCTCCTCTAAAACCCAAGATACAACTGACTTTACGGCTTTACAGTCTGCAGATTACAGCAGATACTGTTATGTCAATTACAGTGAGATCATACTCCTGCAACCATATGGGTCAGAAGCTTGTTGTTCAGGGATAAAAAAGATAGTTCATAAAAAAAACCCCTGAACAACTAGGAGATTCTCATTTAATCATTCCAGAGTTGGAGATTTAGGCTTGGGTCTTTAATTCCTGTGTCTTAATCCAATACTGAGCATTGTATATGTACACAAACATGCAGGAGAGAAGAGCTGTCACTGCGGATGTGCTCTCAAAGCAACAGTGACAGAGGTTGCATGCCAGGGAGAAAAATGGGTGGTACCAAAGGTGCAGAAAAAAACCGAGAAATAAAAACTGAATAGCAGAGCATATTAATGTAAACAGGTTAGAATATACATATTGGCAAATGGGATATAGTAATGGAATGGAAGACATTGCAAATATTAGTGAGCTTTGAAACTCTGGCGCAGACTTCATCCGAGCTGCAGGTTTTAGACACCTTAACTGCTTTCTTACAGTGAGGACCATAAAACCATTTCAGCCCCTGGCACGGTTTAGAGCAGTCTTAGGACTTGCTCTGAATGATGTTCTCTTCCAAAACTCCCTGAGGCTGCATTTTGCAGCCAGAAGTACTAAAACATGAAGGTCAAGTTTAGAATGATTTGCTGAAGGCAGCGCTAGGCTGCTTGACATGTTACCTCAGATGTACAGCACAGGCAGCTACATACTGCCACAGTTTATTTGATTTAGGATACTCTCTGAAGGATGTTATTCCATAATGTTGAATAATTGCAGTTTCCAGTTTCATTGCCAGAAGTTAAGATGGCTGTCAAACATTTTGGGGCAGACTAATTTTTTGCTTAAATATACCAGTGGGTGTCTCTGCACTGCACAGAACATCCCTGTCTCTCCCTTTGCTTGATTCAGACAATCTTCACTAGAGCCAGCAAAGCAAAACAGGAGCAGAAAATGGGCAGAAGGTAGAAACAGAGTGCATTCAGCACCCTGTGCACTTGCAGTCTGATGACTGATGCCCATTATTCTGTAACACTCTTTTCCTACAATCAGTTCATGTCTGTAGCTTGTACATCCCTAGGGACTCAATTCCTGTGAAGAATTTGCTCCATGGAAAGAGGCACAAGTCATTTAGGATCCGACCATAAGGACGAAAGAGGCAGAGCTGCAGCCTGCAGCACTCGTGGAGGAAGAGCAGCCACTGACCTCACTTTGTATTTCTTACAAACACTCAAAGCATCCACCATGGGGGGAAAAGGCGGGGGGGAATATGGAGCAAGGAAAACAGCTTTCTGTTATTATAATAAAATAGAAACACAGGCCAGCATGAGCTTTATGTACCCCTACCTAGTCTCAGCAATCTTTTAGAGGATTAATATGATTAGAAGCATCTATTGTTTTGCTAATGGCTGTTTTTCTGAAAAATAGCTTTTCTTGTAAACATACAGAAATGACCATATGTTACTCTCCATATTCCAGTGCTGCCTTGGAATACTAGTAAAAGCAAGGATTGAAAAACATGTTCTGACTGCAGATTTTACAAAATAGAAACAACCTGCCCTTCAGCCCTGCTGCCGTGGAGTCTTATCTGGTTGAGAACCATGCATTAAAAGAGTTCTCTTTCTTTGAAAAATCTTGCTGCAGCTTATGGTGCTGTAGGAAGGCTAACAATGCTAATGATCCACTTAAAAATCCATAGTTATTTGAATTTAAGATGTGTATTTGCAGAGAGAATTTGAACTCTGACTATATCCAAGCCTATCATCTATAAAGTTGATGCATGCAAATTCCTTTTCATTGCTCCAGAATGATGCAAAGTATTTCCCATCATATTAATTTTCAAAAGAAACTAAGAGATTTAGAGTCACCAAGCAGAACGCTATTCTTGTTGAATTCCAAACTCTCCAAAGTAAATGAAACACGTCAGAAAGCTGATTTTAATTGTACAGCTTAAAATAGAACATACAGCAAGACTTAAGTTGAAAATAGCTTCTATATCTTAGAAGTCTCTTTTTAAATCGCTAATAGTTTAATTATTGAGTCTGTTATTTGCTATGCTCAGTCTCTTTCAGGACTCAAATGTTTCTGTAAAATGATTCAGGACTGAGGATGCAAAAGGACAAAATTAGGGCCAATGCTCTCCGCACTAATGCTATCCGTGCTGACAGCACTTGCCTGTAGTTTTTTGAAATATTTTTTATTTTAGATAAACAGTTCTAAGTAATTGCAGCCTGATCTTATAAAAGCTGACTTCAGAGCAGAGCTGGGAGAGGATCACACTAGCAAAGTGCCATATTGCAACAACACATCATCAGTAGGGTAAAACTAACCTGTCTCACGACGTCCTCAACATTTTATTTTTCAGGGGTTGTTTCGTTCAGTCTTCTTTCTGTTGTTTTTTGTTTTTGTTTTTGTTTTTTTGCTCATCCCTCCTGTCCAAGAATGCTTGACTGTGTGTTTGCACTTCCAGTTGCCTTAACTGCAATCATGTTATCTGCATTATTTTTATTATCCAGTCTCTATTAACATTTTATACTCTTTTATTGACGACTATTTGACTAAAGTTAATGCTAATAATCAGTATTTGGAGCCTTAAAAAACCCACATTTATATATTGTCACACTTAATGGGTCATTTCTCTTCCTAGGGGAGCCCAGTGGGTGCTTTTCTTTTATCTATTATTGGTCAACATTGGTTTTTGGTCCCTGATTATCTGCCTTGTGAAGAGTGAAGATAGAAAAGCTTCCCCAGAAGAAGGCCTGAGGCTGACTTCAGGCTGGTTGAAGGAAGAATAATGGACATGTGTCTAGTGTCTCTAGAAAAAAAGAAAAAGAAAAAGAAAAAGAAAAAGAAAAAGAAAAAGAAAAACTGAGGTGGCTTGCACAGTAACACAAAGTTTGTGAAAGCTATGGAGTTTAGTTCTCCTATCTTAACTTCTTTTAAGCACTTTTTTCTGTTTGAAATTATGCAGTGTAAGACTTTCATAAAAATGCACAGATTTCAAAGAAAATCGCTTCAATCAAACCTCAGCAATAGTGCACACATAATCTTACTTCGGCCTTTGGATTTTGCTGTTCTTTCAGCATTATTTTTGGAGGGAAATATATAATGCATCTTTGTATGTCACTTCTAATTTCCTTTTTAAAATAAAATATTAATCAGATACAAACAGAAAGTATTCATTTACTTCAAAGGAGAAGAACTGCTGTGCAGTAGGGTTCAGCATATCTGTAGAGGCTACAACATGCTCCAGATTTCTGAAGATTATTGAACTATTCTTTGATGATATATGCACAAGCTCGTTTAGAAGGAGCATTTCTGATGGAAGACTCTCAGTCACAGTAGGTATTTGGGTATTAGGTACTTAGCGTTAGCTATTGGATACTTACCACTAAGGTGTGACAGGTGCTTTGGACTTTTAGCACATTTATTCTCACACTCACTAGCAATGTGGGATTTAACCTCTCTTGTTTACTAAATCTTATCTGAAATCAGTCTGACAGGTCAAGGTGCAGAAGCCAATATGGCCCCTGTCTGATCTTGAGGGGAAATGGGAGAAAGAGATTAGTGCTGTAAATTGTATGGCTACTGTTATCTGTGCTGTTAGCTTTTGGCTTCAGCTGTGGAATATTGACATGTCTATGCCAAGGCTGGAGTGCTGCAATGTCTGCAAAGCCACTGCAAGAAGATCTCAGCATTCAGACTTCTTAAAAAAAGCAACCACAATATCAGCTTGATGGTAAAGGCAAGGCCAAATTTACTGCCTGCCAGCACAACCCTAATGCATTTGCTTGATGATCATCAGTACAGGAGACAAGGTGTATCAAAATGATGTACTGGTAGTAAGGAATTTGGAACAACTGAATACGTCCCCAAAGACCACTGTCATCGTCAATAAGCTTTAATTCTTATTTCATGAGCAGAACAACCCTGCTTAAACATCACATTCTCTCTGTATCTTTACTTTCTTACTATCCTGTCACAGGTGGCCTAACCCCAGCTTTATCAGGTTGATCAGTTGTGCTACATCGACACAGTTTTTCTTTCCTTCTGTCCTGATAAGATTGTACATTGTGTGAATGCTGCGGTGAGATTTCACGTGGGTAATGTACGTTTTTCAAAGCGTGCTCAAGTCCTACAGCTACAATGTAGTGACACGGGAATGTGTCACATACCTACTAGTGCTATTGACAGGGCTAAACCCCTGAAATCTCTGTATCTGAAATATGTTTGTTCACCTTGCCTTGACTGCATGTGCCTATAGGTAGATATGGATTGTATAGGTAGATATATAGGTAGAGATAGGTTAGATATAGCTTAGATGTAGATTAGATATAGATATAGATGATATAGATAGATATTGATATTTATATCAATATCAATATCTAGATATCAGTAGATACAGATACAGATACAGATACATAGATGTGTGCATGCCCCACTACATATAAATGGATCTAAAAGACTTTTCATCAGGGGGAAAATAGTAAAGAGCAGTATGTCCTAATTTTCATCCAATACTGTCTTTTCTTTTAGAGCTCCAAAAAGTCTTTAATCTTCTCAGCAACATACAGCTAAACTTAACTTAAAGAATTCTCATGGGACTGCTCAGCAGTCGAGACCATCTAATAAAAGGCTAATCTTTAAACTACAAAGACCAGGAACTTCCACTTCAAAAGATTATACTTTTTTCACTCATACTTTTTCAAACGAGGTGTTTTCCTTCTAAAATAAAGAAGAAAGGAAAATGTAACAAAATACACACTTTGGAACGTTTAAAGTAATATTTTTAATACATTTTAATTTCACTGAATTTATTTTAATGAATGTTAGCTGTGAATCAGAAGAGATTATCAATAAGAAAGACACTAAAGAAAAAACATTCTTAAACCGTTGATTATGCTGAAGTTTGACATTCATGAAGTTCTTTGTAATGCTACAGTCACAATTGTTGAGGTGTAGTTTGCATAATATGTTCCAAATATCCAAGTTTCACATGTAGGAAATGTATTTAAAATATTTTCCCATTTTCAGGGGTAGAAGTTGGAGCTGTCAGGATTTCCACCAGGAAACCTGACACAACTGTCAGCAGCCAGCAGTGTCTCCTTGCAGCGAAGAGGGCCAAGAGCATCTGGGGCTGCATTGGAAACAGCGTTGCCAGCAGGTTGAGAGAGATGATCCTTCCCCTCTCCTCAGCACCAGTGAGATACAGACAGAGTGCTGGGCCCAGTTCCGGGCTCTCCAGTACAAGAAAGACGTGGACATGCTGGAGCGAGTCTAATGAAGTACCACAAAGATGATTAAGGGACTGAAACGTCTGAGGCCTCATTCTCTCTAGCTCCGAGGGCTGGGATATTTTCTTGCCTGGAGAAGAGAAAGCTCAGGTGAGACTTACGTATAAATATCCGATGAGGGATGAGGAAGGAAGACAGAGCCAGGCTCTTCTCAGTGGTGCCCAGTGACAGGACAAGAAGCAATGAAACACATTAAAATACAAGTAATTTCAAGTATTAGAAAATGGTTTTTACCCTGCTGGTGGTAAAACACTGGGACAGGTTGTCCAGAGAGGCTGTGGAAGGTCCATCCCTGGACATGTCCCTGGACTGTCAGGACACATCCCTCAGCAGCATTCCTTAGCTGACCCTGCTTGAGCATGGTAGTGGGACCAGGTGATTTCCAGAAATCTGTTTCCAGCCTCATGGGTTCTGTAACTCTGTGATCAGGATATTGCCCTGTATGTTTTTTTTTTTTAAATGCAGAAAATCCTAAATTTTAAAATATTATTGATACAATTTTGCAGTCTCTATGTATTCAGGACACGAGACTTTTCCACCTAATTTGAAGACATGTTTCATACAGTACATTCAATATAGATATAGTTAAGAATTTTTTTCTTAACATGGTGACATTTTAAAAGAGATATATAGGCATGTGTACATATATTTGTTTGTATAATATAATAAAACATCAGAGACATTCCGTATTTTTCAAAAGGAACAAAGATTTGATATAGGTTAAATATGCTTCTAAGTATTTCATAGAACCATAGAACCTCGGGTTAGAAAGGACCTCAGAGATCAGCTGGACCAAACTTTCTTGCCAAAAGCACGGTCTAGACAATCTGTCTGCAGAACTGAGGGTTTTAATTTCTTTTTAGGTATTATAATGTGTTCATTACAGGTACTGTAATATTTGTGCTCATTGCATTACTTCGTAATTCTCTAAAATTCACGCTCTTTTCTGACTGGAATATGCCATGACAAGAAACTCTAAGCTATGCAAACTACACAGTTGTTTTCAGAAGCAAGTAAAAAAATAGCATTTATGCACACAACCACACACAACTATTTCAAGTGCCTAGGCATTAGTCATGTTCTTGATCTTCCACGTTCTTTTTGCAGTGTTATGGTGCTTGAATCTTCTGATCATTCACTGAATGTATATATTAGAAGTGTTTTGTGATTTGCTGTGTATAGTGACATGATTGGATGCTTTGTGGATTGCTTCTAAGTAGATATAAACTGTCTGGTTTTCTGCCATTCAGGAGTGGAGCTGATCTATGTGCTGTCTTAAAATCTTTAGGTTCCGTCTAGAAGTCTTTACTTGCTGCTAACATGGCATTTGCTAAATGTAATAAATATTTGAGTCTCATCTTCTAAATAGAAGATCATTACATGAGTTAATTAATTATTCAGTCATTAGTGGGTTGATGATCTCATAAAATTAGGCAACATGGACTATATGCACATCAAGTTTTCAGTGTGATTGTTTCCTACATCCACTCTTTAGGATTCAGAGTAAAAGTCAGTATTTATCCTTCAAGACTGGCAGAATTTCTGTTTTTAAGGTAAATCCTTCCAGGGGCTGTAGAAATCACAGTGTCAGACTTGACATCTACCTCTCAACATTTAATAATTTTTGATAAAAAAAGGCAGAGTAGAAATACTTTGTAAATGGATTGATTTAATGAAAAGCTCTGTTGTATTAAAGGTCATAAAATTTGCATGAGACAGAGCATCTCTATAGAAGTCCCAAATTCAACATTTAACTGCTCCGGGGATGACCTGTTACACTTACACACAGGAAAATGTCTGCAACATTGTAGGATTAATGCAACACTAATTCAAACTGAGATTCTTTCATGGAGTAAACCACGAGGAAACAGCCTAGTTTTAGACAGTCCAGTCTGTTTGGTACATAAACCATGGTGAATTAGTGTCTGAGAGCACCACCACTACCTAATTTTGTGCTTAAACATCGATGCTTGCAAGCTTTTCTTCTTGATTATCAGTTAACTGTGACAGACCAAAGCCAATAAACACAATAAAAATTCTAAGAGAAATGCAGTATTATCCATATAACATTTCATTTAATGCCAACAAGGCTATAAAAATAAGTGAAGTCAGAAATTACAGCTCCAGTGAGGTTAGTATTTGTTTCTTGGTGATCTGGTGCTTTTTGTGTTTAGCAGATGCTATACCTCAGGGGGGGAAAAATCTCAACTATTACAGTTTGCAATTAATGCCTCTGTAGTTCCTAACATTTTAGTGACTAATCACAACAAGCTGCAGTACACACAATTCCTCTGTTAAAAGGGTAGTTTAGAAAGAAAAACTTAAATTTAGCTTAATATCCATCTGTTTTATTCATCCAGTGACATTCTAATGGAAAATACAGAAACTATGCTGAAAAGCAGCTAAGAGCTTGAAGGTCTCTGTCCTGGGTGAATGATTTAATTTCTTCTTCTTCATGTCTCTCCCATTAAATCTTTATTTATTTTCTGCATAGCTTCAGCTACAGACTCTTAATCCTGTTGAGATTTAGGAAGTAAATGCCACTGGGGTGCAGATGGCATTTGGGAAAATACACACATTCCTAGAAGAATGTAAAAGCTGTGGAATTTAGATTATTAGAAGCTACAAGTTCTGAGGATATGGGTCTTAGATATCTGAAATGACAGCTAGGTGCCACTTAAGCCCTGTTGTTAAGCTACCTGTCTCCTTCTCTGCAGATATGCCAAGGCCAAATTGTATCAGACCAGTCTAGTCACCTCATACAACAGCCTAACTGATCTTGTGGACAGGTAAACGGCAACAGATGTCAAATACTAGGAATTTTTTAAGATTTCTCTTATTAGGTTCTGAGTAAATTGAGAAAGATAGTTTAGACAAAATGCTATTGCCTGACTACAAAACCAGCTGGAAAAGGATATTCAGGGTAATTAACACTAACTCACATTGGAAATGGAGACGTGTGCTGAGAGATGTTTGTCAAAGTCCTGTCCTGGCATGGTCATATTCAATATTTGCATTGTTGAGAGGAGTGATAGAAGAGACTACATGACTTACTACATTCAAAGATGGTCTAGATGAAGGGAACTAGCTTGCCAGAGGACAGGTCTTGACAAGTGGAGATTCAGTCTGAACAAAAGTAGTGCACTGTAGGAAAGGATCCACCCGAGATGATTCCCAAGCACAGGCAAATAGCATCCTATTGCTGCAAGGAAATCAAACTTCAGACTGGCGCTTAGAAACGTGAAGCTGTAGAACATGTGAGTTGGTCCTTCCACCTCACTCAGGTCTGGCAGGGCCTTACTGCAGTACCCCATGTCTGGTTTTGAACCAGACATGCAGCAGCAAATGGATGTGGAGCGGCTGGACAGAACTTAGAGACACTGAGAAGAGTCACTGTGTGATATGAAAAACAGGGAGAAACTAGATTGATTAGCCCAGAGAACAAGGGACTAGGTGGTGACATGACAGCATTCTATTACGCAAAAGATGGAAGAGGATGAGGTTCGCCTGTTGTTCAAGTGCAAAGCAGAGAAGACAAGAGGTAGTGGCTGTAAATCACAGCAGGGAAGCATCATCTTAGATACTAGTGGTGTGAAGTCTCCAACTTGGGAGCTTTGTAAAAACAAGAATAATCTCACTAGAGATGATCTTGCCTCGGGAATTTGGCTGTACTAGGTGATCTCTTTAAAGCTCCTGCAGCCCTGTGATTGATTGTCTTATTGATGTCTAAATCTCAGCTAGGCTATTTTCCTGTAGCAAAAGCCTCAAGCAATGGCAAAACTGTCCTGAATATCTTCAGTACCTTTTTAGGTTAACCAGCCCTTAGCAATATTGTATTCTGAAGCTGTAAAAAATTGCTTTGCCTGCATTACTCTGCATTAACCAAATGATGATGGGAACACCTGCTGCTTTTCCTAAGAAGATATTGCAACACAGGCAGTGGTTACTTCATTTATTGCCCTCCCTGGGAGCTGCTCAGCCATAGCACAACCTGTCAATTATGAAACAGAGGGAACTGCTGAAAATGCCAAGGCAGTGGCCAGATTCACCTCATCTGCCTTCGTATGTCTATATTATAAATGTCTACAACTGCACTCATGCTAATCTCCATTCATGGTGAACAGAGGAAAACTAGGCAATTTTAGGATGCAATTCATTTGACTTAGTTTAGATGTCTATATTAGGGTGGGATGAACAGAAGTGCTTATTTTTCTCCATTGACTAGAAGCAGGCTAGA
Source organism: Apaloderma vittatum (assembly GCF_000703405.1). NCBI lineage: Eukaryota > Metazoa > Chordata > Aves > Trogoniformes > Trogonidae > Apaloderma > Apaloderma vittatum. Next base: position 10,569 of record NW_009705277.1, read on the forward strand.
TGAATAGCTCAGATGGGGAAATCTGCATGGCAAATATCCTCATTTTCTAAGAAAAATTCTATCTAGTGTGTCGATTTCAGAGTCTAACAGTATCCATGTAGCTAGTTAGACACACAACAGTGCTGCAATTAACTCCTACAACTGCTAACAGCAGATAAAGATACGAGGTAGAGATAATAAATATAGTTGAAATGACTGACCCCATAAGAAAGGAGTATGATCATGCAAATTATGTTAAAACCAGAGAATTAATATGTAAAATCAGGGCCAATATCTTTCGTCTGAAGAGTCTGTTGTTTAAGACTGCTATGTACATGACTGCAGTGCACTGGTGTCTATTTTGAATTAGCACATCCACTTATATTGGAAAGCATTGTATTTCTTCCCCTGGGCCCTCCAGATGAAGTGTTAAGGTCAGGTTTGTGGTGTGTCTGGAGCTACATATTCATTAATAGATTGTTATGCTTTCAGTCATTTAAAAAAAAGAAACCCAAACATTTAAAAGGGAGGAGCACTTCACCTCACTTTAGGCTCTGAGATTTTTGCTGGAAAATGGCTACTTTTCCTATGTCAGTGTTTTCAATAAAACATTATTTTATAACTCATAAAAGAGCAGAATGAATTTCTCAGCCCCAACTTTTGAGTCTTTAACCCTGCTTTCCTTTACAGGATAAGATAGTGTTCTTTTCCTCTGGGTTCAGCACCTGTGTTATAAAACTGAAATCTTACCAAATATACAGGTTTTTACCAGTGCCCCCCTAGAAGGGCCAGGCATCCTGACTAGTTCCATAATCTCTTGCTCTTCCACCTTGCCCTTCTTCCCTCCTTACCTCCTTCCCCTACAGCATTTTTCCCCAATATATTTCTCTCTTTATATTTATTATAGTGTTTTGTTCTGGGACTGCCTATGACAGTCAGATCCCATGCTAATGGCCACAGTGCATGCAACCACTTAACACAAGCATTTAATTGTAAGTTCCATTCTGAATATTGCTTTACACAGTGCTGGAGTCACTCTTGCAGAGTCACTTGTGGGAAAAAAAATAAAAGAAAACTCAGAGCTCTGTGGCTGCTAGCCAGAACATCTTCTTAAATGCATGGAGAATTAATTGTCATTTGGTTGCTTGAAGATCCAGAATGCAGAAGCCAGTCAGAATGGACAAAGACCATCATGCAGACATTTGCCCCACAGACATCTGAAAGTATACACAGCATCAGACTATATTTCTCTAAGCCTTCTAAAAAAAAAGTCCAGCAAATTTTGCAGGAAACAGTTTGCATATAAAACAGAATACGTGCCCTGATGGAGTAACTAGGGATCACCAGAAGACTTCTGAGAATTCAATGTATATTACTCAGATATGTTAAAGTCCTGAGAAAACAGGCTGAAGAACCTTTGTCTGAACAAGAGGGTTACGCAGCAGTCCCTAGAGCTTCAATATAAACATATTTATAGATAGTTCCTTAAGATTCATGTTGAGATGGAAAAAGACTGTGTCGAGAGAGTTAGTTATTTCCACTCCTTTTTTTCTAACAGCTACAAAACTACAAAACATTTCTCTTCTTGACTGGGACATTTTTAATCTTTACATTCCTAGAGAAATTAATTCATTCCCAAATCACTGTCATGTCACTGTCACAGACAAAGATTGAAGACACCCTCTCACACCAAGGCCTGCCATCGCTGATGAGGGTAATGAAACTGCCTACACGGTGAAGTTAGCTGGATCGAGCTCTTAATTTCTTGCTTAGTGTTTTAAACACCACGGGAAGAATGCTACATCAATATTTTATGTGTATATTTATGTATTTTCAAGTGACCTCCAGATAACTGGTATGTTCCAGACTGCAGTCACTGAAATTGCATTATAAATAAACAATATAAACATGAAAAGTCTAAGGCACAGGTGGGTAAGTAAGCAGATTCCAGAATGCCACAGAGTTATTGCTCTCTGGAGTTAACACTAAGAGTGATGATCCACCTTCTTACTATGACTTAAATTGTTTTCTAAAAAGAAGCAGGTGCTTCAAGCAATAGAACCCAAATACTTGTGGGATATTCCATAACACAGTAGAAATACAAAACAAACAAATATCAGAGAATAAACTGAGTGCAAATCAGAAGGTCATGCAAAAGGCGCTGCTTATCTGCCTAGTGTCTGGCTTAATTTAGAGCAACATGAACATTGTTTGTGTGTGGATAAGCAAGGACTGTCTCAGAAGTAGATGCTGAAGATCGCTTCTGGCTGTGGCCAGGCTGCTCCTGGTCTTGGCTTTGGCAGCAGCACTGGCGGTGAAGAACTCTTAACGCGTGGTGCAACTGGCTTTAAAGAAGCCATAGATCAGGGCCGCTGGTGATGAGGGAGATCGTGTGCTGTTTTGCCATCCAGTTCCTGTTTTCAAGCAGGAACGGAAAATCAGCTGTTTGGTAAAGTCCAACTGCGTTAAGGGCTTTTACAGGCATGAGGGTAGGTTTCAGAGGCCAGTGGTGACACCATCATGCTATTTAGTGATACTTTCTGACAGACCCAGTAATCTCTGCAAAATGCTGCAGCTGTGCACCAGAAAGGCTCCTTTCGTTTACAAACCTGACATCAGTAAAGCATAAAAGAAGGAATTGCTGGTAATGACTGCATAGCAAATGAGAATTTTAATGCCATATAAAAAGCAAGCAAAAAAAACAAGAACAGGAAAAGCCACTGTTAGGTAATAACAAGAAAAAAAATAATAAAACAAATCCAACAAGCTAGCAGTCTGGCAGGAGTCTTTTCTGAGCTATATACTGATTTTCAGCTCACAGCTGCTAAAACCCCAGCTGCACACACCTTATGTGGCAGCCCACACGCTATGCCTGCAGCCTTCCAAAGGCTACACTGGGTGAGCTGACCTTTCAGAGAGATACTGGGGAAGGAATACAATGTTTTCTGCTTGACCAAGGGGAAGATAAACCCCCTGAAAACTGTTTAAGGCTTTAATGTATCCCAGATAGAAATCAGCCAGCAGTCTGCTGGAGAGAACAGGCAGTCTGATGGCACCCTGGATTAAACATCGATAAAGCCCCTGAGCTCTCTACTGCTCCGCTGGTGGAACTAGAAAAAAAGTAGATTTGATCTCTGCGGCGTTACTGCTCTTTACACAAAGGAGCTTTTTTTTACACAGGTGTATCAAGCTAGTTCAAAACTTCACAAAGTTTTCCATATGGGAATACAAGTGATCACCTCTAACATGTTCATAAAATACAAATGAGATTTGGACCTCTTTTAAATATTAATTAAATCAGGCATACTATAAACTAATTAATATAATCTAGCCTTTGCTTTGCAGTAGGAGCATATGAAATATTCAGATATAATAGGTCAGACGAGGAGACTTAAAAGGAGACAACCTTTTAATACAGAGCTTACATTAAATATTATTTATTCATCAAATCCTTTATTGTAGTTATGAGATTTGGAGGCACAATATGTACTCATTCTGTCACGACAGTGTAAAACCTCTTTATTGTCTGGCATCGGTTGTAAGTGAATATTAAAAAGCCGACACAAGATTAAAAACGGGGTCATAAATCAGGACGATTACATTTTTTGTCACATCTGGCATTTGGTAATTATTTCACTGTCTTAAAACACAAGTGACCAATTCCATAAGAAATGGATTATCTATGCACGTATCATAAGGCAAATCCAGACGTTTCCCTCGCGATAAAAAGCGTTCCCTTATCTCCCAAGAACATGCTGTATATTCTCCACGACTCCACATACTCGTTAGTGTATTTTAGAGTCAGATGCAGAGATGAAATTGCAGCGCCACTCTGAGGACAGAGTTTACATCACTAGCAGATGCGAACACTCGCTCCTGACCTTTACTCTTTGTCTTGAACCTTTCGGACACGTTGGTCAGCAGGCAGTTGAAATAGTCAGCAGGTTAATGTGGGCTTGGCTGGCAATCAGAGAGGGTGTAATGAGTTCATACACTGCAAATACTGGGCTTGGGAAAGTGTGTGGATTGAAGAGTGGAAAAAAATGGCCACAATTAAGGTTAAAATTCAAAATGATCTGTGGCCACATGCTCATTAAGAGAGCAATTAGGCAAACTGCATGTTTTGCCTGACTGACTATTCACGAGAAATGCTCTGAATAAATATCAGAGATTAGTAATACAACTGGTAACCATCCAAGCAAATTATAGCTACATTAAAAAGAGATTTTTTTTTTCAAAAGAGTCTGTCCCACATTAAAAAATATTTTTTTTTTTCCTTGAAGTGTCTGTCCTGTTTTTTTGGAGGTAATTGATTTTTTCAACTCCATAAAGCCCTAAACAGAATCACAGAATCACAGAATGTTAGAGGTTGGAAGGGAGCTTGAAAGATCATCTAGTCCAACCCCCATGACAGAGCAGGATGTGGCAGGT
>NW_009705277.1:15076-75536 GCF_000703405.1 Apaloderma vittatum
CCCAGGAAGTTGGCCGGCAGCCAATGAGAAGCCGAGATGGCTATGATTGACCACAGTCATGATTGACTAGTCTTTAAAATGGGGCTCTTGCAGCAGCCCCCTTGGAGTTACCTCGTGGTGATGGGACTGCTGAGGTTGTAAAGTCTCCTCTTTGGTATAGGGGACCCCTAGGCAAGGTCGACCAGGTGAGAACGGGAACCCCCACCTGGTTAAGGTACCCCTGGCAAGGTTGAAAAGGTGAGAACGGGAATCCCCGCCTTTTTAAGGTACCTTATTGAGGACAATCAAGATGAGAAAGGGAACCCCCATCTTGATTGAGGTGAGTGTATGATAACCCGGATTATCATTCTTTTGTCAAGGGCTAGTATTTGAGCTTGATCTTTCCCTCAACTGATACCGAACCTTTAAATTTGGAGGAGCTTATATTCCATAAATAAATTTAATTTAACTACATGCATGAATTTATTTTTTGGATATGTGCGCGCTACTCACCTCCTTCTTTACACAGGATCACCTACAGCAGGTCACACAGGAATGTGTCAAGGTGGGTTTTGAATGTCTCCAGAGAAGGACACTCCACAACCTCCCTGGGTAGCCTGTGCCAGTGCTCTGTCACCCTCACAATGAAAATAAAATTCCTAATGGCTTTGTGGAACCTCCTATGTTCCAGCTTGCACCCATTGCCCCTGGTCCTGTCATTGGACATCACTGAGAAGACCCCTTGACATATTTATAAACATTTATGAGATCACCCCTCAGCCTCCTCTTCTCCAAGCTAAAGAGACCCAGCTCCTTCAGCCTTTCCTCATAAGGGAGATGTTCCACTTCCTTCATCACCTTTGTGGCTCTGTGCTGGACTCCCTCAAGCAGTTCCCTGTCTCTCTTGAGCTGAGGGGCCCAGAACTGGATGCAATATTCTGGATGTGGCCTCACCAGGGCAGAGTAGAGGGGCAGGAGGATCTCTCTTGACCTACTAGCCACAGCCCTCCTAATACACCCCAGGATGCCATTGGCCTTCTTGGCCACGAGGGCACATTGCTGGCTCATGGTCATCCTGCTGGCAACCAGAAGCCCCAAGGTCCCTTTCTCCTGCACTGCTCTCCAACAGGTCAGTCCTCAACCTATACTGGTACGTGGGGTTGTTCACCACCTTTCTGTATCAACTCTCTATGATGTCCTCTTCCCTGTGGCCTGGGCTACACGTAGCTGTTCATGTGCATGGCTAAACACTTCAGTGCCCCTTAAAATCTAGGCCCTAAACTCTTACGTGTCTGTTTTTTTTATCAAAGTGAATGTGGAAATTCTCTGTAGGAGGTCAGAACATTTACATGCAGTGCGTATTCTGGGTTGTACGAGGATGGCGAGAAACTGCATCTCTGATCTCAGGTTGCCTGCAAGGGCAAACTGAGTGTGCACAGGGGCATCCCAGAGGCAGTCCAGAATCCAGGGTCTCTTGGGTCCAGATAGTTCAGCTAAGATAGACAGGATGATGGAGTCACAGTGAATTCACAGCTTTTATGAAAGGGGACAGTTATTCTGAGCAACAGGCCCTTTCTCTTACCACCTGCATCACTGTACACTATCGCAATGTTTTTAAGTAAAAAAAAAGAAGAATCATTTTAGACTCTAGTTTTCTTCATTTCCACATAAAGAAACAACAACAAGGAAACATCTGGAAATAGAGTAGTTCTAATCATTCTCCTCAGTTGCCCCTGAAGTTGTGTAGGAATGTTAATAGCCATTATATCCATGAACAGCTCTGCAGGTCAGCAAAGGGGAGATGAAAGACAGATCAAGAAGTGTGTCTGCACATAAAACTGAATCCTGTGTAATTCAGGGATCTAATGAGCGTTTTTCCAGCTCTTCTTATGAGAGAAGTCTTCTATTAGAGTAACATTTTGCCCAGCACAACACATTCCCTTTTTCTAGAGAGTCGGCAGGGGGAGAGGACAGAAGCTCTTCAGGCTGTGGAAGTTGAACTTAATAGGATTCACAGGAGAGATTTAAGAAGCTAATCATCCTTATAGCTGCCCAAGTCCAATTTTTATCCCCCAAAGCTACTAAACTTTTTAAGCATGTATTTTTGGCAGCACTCTCCAGCAAATATCTCCCCTTGGAGCACAATGAATCATGTAGGCTGTATTATATAAATGAAGTTCTTTGCCATCTCTGTAACCCCTAAATACCAGTGAGACATATAACTAGGTATTCCATTATTTCACCAAGCTGACCGAGTCTTAGCCTTCCACTTAATAAAGCCAGAAGACAGACATTCAACACAGGGCTTGGGACATGATGGCACACAGCCAGGAACTCATTGTATTGGGTGCCCCAAAAGTCCTATCCAAATAGGAGGAAGGCTCAGCTGTCTACATCAGGGTGCCAAACAATTGTTACTTTTGCCCTCTGCCAGCTAAGGGAAATACCATAGATGGCAGTAGGTTTGATATTCCATGTGCATCTCTGCCTTTCTATATAGAGGAAAAAGGATGGGCAAATGCAAACCAAGCAAATGATTCATTTGCGTATGTTTATCCCTCCCTGGCTTGCCTCTGCCGTGGGTTCAGCATCCTTTAAATGAATGGAGTAGGAGGAAAATGGCTGGATGGTTGCACCCAAAGAGTTGGGGTGAATGGTTCAATGCCAAGTGGAAATCAATGATGAGTGGCATTCCTCAAGGGTCGATATTGGGACAGGTGCTGTTTAACATCTTGTTGGTGGCATGGAAAGTGGGACTGAGTGCACCCTCAGCAAGCAGATGACACCAAGCTGTGTGGTGTGGTAGACACACTTGAGGGAAGGAATGCCACCCAGAGGGACGTGGACAGGCTTGAGAGGTGCTCATGCAAATCTCATGAAGTTCAACGAGGCGAAGTGCGAGGTCCTGCACCTGAGTCGGGGCAATCCCAAGCACAAATACAGGCTGGGCAATGAATGGATTGAGAGCAGCCCTGCACAGAAGGACTTAGGGGTGTTGGTGGATGAAAAACTGAACATGAGCCAACAATGTGTGCTCACAACCCAGAAAACCAATCACATCCTGGGCTGCATCAAAAGAGGCATGGCCTGCAGCTCAGAGGAGGTGACTCTCTCCCCCTACTCCACTGTCATGGGACACCTACCTGCAGTACTGTGTTCGCCTCTGGGGCCCCCAAAATAAAAAGGACATAGATTTGCTGAGCAAGGCCAAGGGAGTGCCATGAACATGATCAGATGATTGGAGCACCTCCCCTGTGAGGGCAGGCTGAGAAAGTCATAGCTGTTCAGCCTGTAGAAGGCTTTGGAGAGACGTTACTGCAGTCTTCTAAGTACTTAAAGGGGGTCTACAGGAAAGACGAGGAGGGATGTTTTGTAGGAAAAGGAGTAATGGTTTTATAAAAGAGCGTAGATTTAGACTAGATATTAGGAAGAAATTCTTCACTGTGGAGGTGGTGAGACACTGGAACAAGTTGCCCAGAGAAGCTGTGGATGCGCCCTCCCTGGAAGCTTTCAAGGCTGGCCTGGATGGGGCTTTGAGCAACCTGGTCTAGTGGGAGGTTGTCGTGGAGGCACCCAGAAAAAAAGACAGGGCTGCTACAAAAAGTCAGAATTTATTCTCACTCAAAAAGTCCCATGCACTCTGACAGACAAAGTATATTACACATTCAGATTCAGATGCAAGTTGGGAACTATCACTATGTACTGGATTTATGAATTTGCGACTATTCCTCTAGAAATATGAACAAAATGTGCACACGCTCACTCACTAAAAGGGGTAAAACCACTCACTCAAGGGTACCCAGCAAATCACTCACCCACAGGGGGCAAGGGCTCTCTCAAGGATATCCAGAAGTATCGATCACCGGTGTGGGGTGCTCTCAGTCCGGGGAAGCTTCCTTGGGTGTCTCGATCCAAGGCGGAGGGAGTGTGTCCCCCAACTGCTGACCTGCTGCTCTGAGGAGGACCAACTCAAATCTCAAACTGGCTCTCCAGCGAGGCACTGTTTATACCTGAGTGGAGTCTGGCTGTGGTCAATTTTTAATTAGCTCAGAAGCCAGTGCACAAAAGACATGGTAAACAAAGTCATCAGGCCTCAATGGCCGGCTTCAGGCCTTAGCAGGCCTCAATGGCTGCCAGTGCCAGATCCTTGGAGCAGGCTTTTGCAGGGCCTTGTGTCCTGTCTTTTGCAAGGCCTGTTGTCAGGGAGGTTGCAACTGCCATAGAGGCGTCCCTTCCCATAGCAGGGAGGTTGGAGCTAGATGAACTTTAAGGTTCCTTCCAACCCAAACCATTCTATGATTCTATGACAATATTGCTCATGGTTTCGAAGGAGATATTTAGGTACTGCTTGGACACCCCTTATGTCCTATAGACCTGTCCTTGCCATTGGTATAACGCTTGTGAAGAGGGCTGCCAAGTGCTTTTAGCAGGCAGCAAACAAGTAGGGATGTGAAATAACTGTAGTATTTGAGGGTTTTATCAGCTCGCTTTAGAAGGGAGAGATACACAGCTCTGTTTTCCTTGAGCTCCCAAAATTTCTCTTTAAAGAAATACCCATCTTGGACAAATCTGTTATCTCCATAGCACATCCTCCTTAAAACATGAGGGCATTATCTTAGCTTAGCAAATGCAAGGACACCTGGTTTGATTACTGTCCTTTCTGAGAAACCATGAATGTCTCACTTCACAGCAGTTCCCTTCAAAAGAAACGTGTATCTCGGGCCTATATGGCAGAAAAGGTTCATTCATCAGTGGCTGGGCTCACCGCCCTGCTCTGGGAGACAGCCAAAACTCGTCCGAACCTCACAGCCTTGATGCTCAGGGAAAGCAGGCTAACTGAGATTTTCTCATCATTTCTTATTTAGTGCAGCACACTTTGGTGTTTACTGCAGCGCACTGGAAAAAGAGTAGGGCTGAAATCATGTAGATCTGGAAGAGTTGAGCTGCCACCATTGTTTTCACCAAGTCCAGCAAAGCTGAGGGGAACCCATACACAAATGTTAGATTCCTTCCACCTGCTCTGCTCCTATTGCAGAGGCAAAACTGTCTCATGGCTCCTGGGCACAGGAGAGCACAACATACTCTGAAAACACTTAAGAGAAAAGTCCTCCTGCTAACCTCAGGTACCAGTGTCAGACGAATAAAAAAGTAAATATCAGGGCTTTGATTATTTCAGTTTTCAGAATTCATGCACAACCCATGCAATGAACCTCTCCAAGAAGTGTCACATTCTTCAATCCTTCCTGTGGGTCATTAGAGTTTTCCAGCTACCATGTGCTTGCAAAGCTTTGTCAAACGTTTTCTGTATTCCTTGTCTGGAAACAATTTGAGTCTTGTAGGGTAAATACTGGGTGAAAACTGTCAAGATTGATAAGGACGATGAAGACACAGAAAGAAAGACCTGGAAGGTATCGAGATGTTCAAGACATATCTGGAAGAGGAGTTTATGAAGATGAGGAGCCGCAGTTATGTGAGTCTTCCACCTACCCAATATTCTGTGAATAGCAGCTGTGGCTGTGCTGAGTCAGGCAGCAAGAAATCTCCTCAGCTGAATGAAGACTGTAAATTAAATACTATATAGAGCACCTGGGTCTTTTTGGATATCCTTTAATCATCTAATTAGTCCCAACATTGAAAACTGCACAACCGTACTTCAATTATTATCTGTTTTCTACCTAGACAGAGTAGTCACCCCTTCACCTCAAGAAAAGCAGGTCAGTGCCAGTGTGTATCAGTCATACTATGTGAAAATAAAATGTATCTTGTTTCTGGGGAATCTCTCATCCTGAAATTGTTATCTTTGCACTTGAAGAGGAAGACGTTTAAATTGAGATCACCAAGGCTGTCTATCAACTTGGATGATAAATTTGCACTCATTCCTATAGAATTTAGGAAATAGGATATTTCATAGCAATTCTGAAGATTATTTTATTTTGATTTATTTTCTTTGTGGTGTCATGCTGATAACACGAAAGATACGCAGTATCACATATATCTACAACAGACAAAATAATTACACTAGTAGACTACTAAAGGCTTATTTCATCACATTTTTATAACATTAATATGCTAGATTAGAATATCTGTCGGTGTTTGTCAGATGAGTGCCAAAACCCAGTAATCACACAGTTTCTGGGAGCTACTTCTGTACTCCCACAAAAGCTGCACTCATTTACTTTCAAACTTGTGGCTACGAGCCAGTGCAAATGGGCAGCCTAAAATTATTAAACAAGGAACTGCTTCTTCAGTTTTGAGAAGCTCTCTGGCTACAGACCTTGGGTAGCTCCTGATGCTATTAAATCAAAAGCCTGATCCAGTTCTTAGCTTTGTGTGGGAACTTGCTCAGACTTGCTTCATTTCTTACTTGACCAGGGCTGAGCTTTCCAACCTGCACAGTTTCTACAATATTTGTAAACTGCTGATGGTACAGAACTGTATTCCTCAAACATTATTTTGCATTCTGGTCAGAAAAAATAATTAGCATAAACATAATTCTATGATTGCAGTGAAAAACTTTGCTTTCTCGTGGTGCTAAACCATATTTTTAATTGGATTCACAAACTGAATTAGTTTTATATAATTGCCTTGGATTCTGTAGTTCAACTGTTAAAAATCATTATCCTGGCTGGCCCCTAGCAGTCTTTCCCCACATCTGACCAACCAGTTCTGAATACAGACACGTGTGAAAGGCTGCCTTGTGCTCCAGGGGATAATGGAAATAGGGGAAGCTATCAATAGCCAGTGCAGGCTAATGGAAGCACATCTCTGCGGGGGCTGAGCAAGCTGATGACTGGTTGTTAATTATACGGGGCAAGTTCAATTGCATTTCCCTGCAATAGGTTATGTCTGTTTGACCATGATATCTACTCATTTTATATATCCGTTTAATTACATTGTGGTCTTCCTATTTGCAAAATGCAGAACCTCTTATTAAGTAAGTAATTCAGAAATATATGTTATCTCATTTTTAAATGTTTTTTTGTGAGTCTTATCATACAAACTCATAAAGAATTTTCATTGTATATGTATGCAATAGAAATACTAAGGTATAAATACTATTTTGGTATCTAATTTCTCCATTCCAAAAGAGCAGTCCTCAGCCTGCTCCATGTATCTCTCCTTTTTATCCTTACCTTTATATATCTACAAATGGGCCATCAATGGCTTCTGCATAGAGCTCCTCTGCTCAGCTCTTTCCTTGCTTCCATTGGAATTGATTCAGCCTCCCTTTCGAAACTTCTCGGCACAGAGCTTTCACAGCATTTTTGGAGGAAGAAGTATTGTGTCATCCAGCTCAATGCCTCTTCTGCTTTCAGCACAGCAGTCAACAGATTTTTTCTTGATATCCCATCCTATATGAGTTTTTGCCTGACCCCTTTTTAAAGATCTCCTTCTCCTATGTGATCCATCTACTTTTCTCCTGCACTTCAACTCCATTTACTTTCCAAACTCTCCTCATGATGTCCTTTCATTGACACAGTTCAAAACTTTGCCATATCTATCTTCTCCGTTCTGTGACAGTCGTATTTGATTTTCCTTCATATTTTATTCTCTGTCCAAATATTAATAGTTGTTCTGTCAAATCTCTCTGTCTGTGTCTCTCTGTTTCTGCCTCTTGGGAAATAAAAGTTAGATAACTTATTACAGTAATTGGAGTTCTTCTGAGGCCTTTTGCCCATTTATTTTCCACACTTGGTAGTGTACACCCCATGAAATTGGAAAGGGACTATTTTGGACCCGTAAAGCCATTCATTAAAGGATCCTTTGCCACTGCAGAGTCCACGTTCATTTAGTTTGCAAAGCAAAGAGTGCCAATCATGGAGTAAAGGATGTCTACACTAATATGTCTACTTCAAAGTTAGAGCCATGAGAAGCCCCTTTGCTGAACTCAGCAAGTGGTTTGAACTCAGCCAGTCCATAAACAGTGAGCAATGGTTCAGCTGCAGATCTGTCTTCGTAGAACTCATTTTATATATCGCCATGAAAACATTCCAGTTAAGCAGCCAGCTGTGTTATCACAGCACCAAGCTCTGACCCTTGGGGTTAGGTAGGATCTGCTCAGAACTAAAGCCTCAATAATGTTTCTTTCCTACTCTTCTCAGACCTTTATACAGCTTCCAAATCTGAATCACAGTAGCTGTATTCAGTGCCTGGAAAAACAGTTCATTATCATCTCTCCTTAGTCTTTCCAGTACTCCTTAGGTTGCCAAATTGCCATCAGTGCTTTTACTCTCAGCCTGTATTTATCTTCGTGTCCCACTGGCTCAGTTTCCTTTTGTGTTCTGTGTTCCTTTGGGAATGATAATTAAAAAATGTATCACGCATTTGTTTGAAACAATACCTTTTTTAAGTGGCATGGCCAGCTGCAGGCTAGGGTGCCTACTTGCTCTTATTCTAGAGGCATTCTCCAAAATACACCAGTATTAAATCATATCACTAAGACCTGTGGACCTAGTATAAAAGAAGGCTATGGGGCTTCACCTCTTAGGGATGTCAATGCACAAGAGAACTGGGCTCTGAGGGACCTAAAGTGTCAGGATTCAGCTTTTTTTTTGGCAGTTGTATGGGCAAACCTAGAAGTTTTATGAAATGTTATTTGCTGTTCATAACTCATTGATTTTGGATGGGACCTAGAGGTTTGCACTTGATAACTAAAATACTGGGTGATGGGATATCACTATCAATATAATCTTTACAATTTTTGTATTATGCCCAGATGTTTTGTAGCCATTTTATCTTCTTGGGCGTACTTTCAGGCTATTTTTCAGGCACATATAATGATTTATGCCCTATCTCTTAGAGTGAAACTGATTTCACTGCAGTAATCACGGTTTCCAGTCTATCTTTTATCAATGACATCAACTCACTCACCAACTCGATGCTCCATTATCCCAGGAACATCACACTGTTGTGGTATTACCTTTCCCTGAAGGAGGCTGAGTTGCTTTTATTACTTCCTGCTTGAACAACTGCTAATCTCTTTTCTGGAGTTCTTCCAACAGGATGACTATACTTTTGACAACACCGATTCAAATTGCCCTTGCCAGGATTTAACAGACTGAAATATCTGTCTCACTTTCTTCAAGGACAGAGGTTTGACTTCCCATGGAATCGGTGATTTAAAAATAAGTGTTGGGTTTTGTGCAGTTTCCCATTTATCCTCCTGTTTTGATGAACTTGCCCATGTTCTGAGCCTCCTGATGCCAAATAGATAATTATTGGTACACATAGACAGGCTCTTTGAGGGTTTACAACCTGTAAATCTCATTGATTTCTCTTCCTACGCAAAACCTAAACTACCTATTTTCCTGCATTAATTTTCTGGATGGTGACTTCTTAGTTTGTTAACAACAGCTCCTAAATCATCTGCTTACTTTAAATCTAATGTTTAGTATAGAATAAATTTTGTTAAACTTAAACCTGGACTTTACTGATGTACAAAGAATTTAGATCTTCTAGGCCAATAACTTAACAGCAGTCACAGGACAAATACGCACTGTACCTAGCCTTTACAAAGTGAATACTGTGGCTGAATGCTCAAAATATAGTGAAGGGACACTCCTATTTCTAAATTAACAAATTAAATTCCTCTGACATTAAGCAGTAAAACTGCAGTGATTATTATCTAGAAAGCTTTCAGTTTTAGCGTTGAATATAATGCCTGCAACAGGGCTTGGGACTTCCTGGGGTTCCTCCCTTTCCTCTCCCAGTCTGTAATGCGCCTCTTTACTCTGGGCAGGAGGATTTAAGAGATGGGCCTGAGTCTAATGGTTGGCTGCCAGTCAAGACAATTGACAAAAATAAGGGGAACGGCTTGTCAGTGTCTCTTGTGAGACGATGAAGATGAACTTAAAGACAACACGTAAGGGTTTTTTCAAAGCAATTTAAATCAAATGAGATGGCCTCATTTCATTTTTAGTATCACTTAGCACACTGGGATCTCCAAAAGCCTCCTTGTGCCATTGTAACGTAAACAACAACCACCACAACAACTGATTCCTTCTGATGCTGCATCTGATCTCATGGAAGGAAATCACAGATGTGAAAGAGTAGGAAAAAGAGACACATGTAATTACGTTGAGATCTCTTTTCCAAGTTGCCTGGATTCTCAGGTAGTCCAGGTTTCTCATTTTTACTAAATGGCTATTTCAAACCAGTTTAATACTACACAGCTCAGCGAGAGGAGGTTGACAGGAACTGGTTGAAGGTCAAGTTCGTTCTCCTTCGGTGCTGGAAGGTACAGGCACCACAACAGAAAGCTGAACCCACTGGAAAAAAAGATAATTAGCAAAGTATATGGCAAGAACATTGAAAATTTGATCTTTTTTCTGTTAACTTCACTGCCAAATAAATTTCAATTTACCATTATTAATCACAGGAAGTTGTTCAATTTGAAGCTGATAGCATACACGTCTATAGCCTACCACCTGTAGCCTGACTATCCAAAACATAAGCAGAATTTTCTTAGCTTCTTTAGCGCTCAGAGCTGTTTTCAGGGTGGTGTGGGGCCCTGAAGGGACTGTGCTTTTAACCGTGCCTGTGTCTGGATTAAGCAACAAAACTGTGCACTCAGATATTAGGTCCATTAACAAAGACTGCATTTTTAAATTGAGAGTGTGACTTAGTTGATTATCCATTTAGTCAGAACACGATTGCTGAATACCCTTTAGAATAAAGTATTTAAATCAACCCAATTCTCCCCGGATGTCTTATTATCCACTATTCAATAAAAGAGTGGCAATTACTTGGCTCTAAAAGTGCTTTTTTCTTTCCAACAAAAACATTTTAAGGCATCACACAAGTGTACATGCGGCAGTGGGCAGGAAGTCTCCTTTTAGGTTTGGGCAATCAGCCATTCATCTCTGTTTTTTTGTTTCCTCAAGGTTAATCCTTCTTTCATCAAGTTTTAGTAACAGTGATTTTTTTTTCTAGATGGATTTATTCTTGCCAATTCACATAGGAACCCAATGTCAAGATCTTACAGATTCATTTCTTTCAAAGCTTTAGAATCAAATATATCTGTGGTAGAAAAGCCTTGCCTTGGTCACTTATACTTTCCTTATCTCTGATTTTTTTCTCCAATCTGTTGCTTTCCTATTTACTCACCATCCTCATTCCTCCTGTGCCCTTTTTTTCTGGCACTTAACCCTCAATTCTGTATAGGCATTAGTATTTGAATAAATGTATACATGAAACATAACTTACATTTGGTACACATACCCGCCACCCTCTATGCAAGCAATACATTCATGACTTCTGACCTATGCACTTTTTCTCATTTATTGCTGCTGTTAGTTCATATCTCTAAAAATTAAAATAGTTGGTTTACTTGGAATATCCCTTCTCAGCATCATTACACAGATGTTTATATCTCTTTGAAAAACACGCTTTAAATGTACATATTTAATACTGGCAATTTCTTGTGTCTCAAGCAAGTAAAGGAATTTAGTTGCATATTGTCTGAAGAAATAGATCGTGCTGTAAAACAGAGAGAGGAGAAGCAAGTAGTCTCTGACAAGCCAGCCTGAGGTAAAACCTGTTTGTGATCACAAAGCAAAAGCTAAGCAATAAGACACACCAGCTACATGAGATAAATTAACTCTGTTAGGATCTCCCTGTATCCAATCATTAGCTGAGAAGAGTCTCCAACATCTCAGAGAAAAGTGGAATATTCTCCGTGGTCACCACTTGTGATTTTATCTGACAGTGGGGTGAACTCTGTGGGATCTCCCATCTCGCTTTCTGGTGGGCATAGTCACTTCTCTGCTTGTGGAGATGGGTTTTCTAGATCAACTATTTTCCCAACATGTCCAGAAAATACAACTGGGTCACTTTGGGCTATTTTCTTTAAAGTTATCATTGTTTGAGGGATGTCCTCTCTCTCTTCCTCCCTCCCTTTTCGGGGTGGCATAGCTGTCATGGTGAACGAATGGGAGCACGGCAGTGCAGTTATATGCATGCCTTCAGATAGAAGAGGGCTTAGGA
Source organism: Apaloderma vittatum (assembly GCF_000703405.1). Classification (NCBI taxonomy): domain Eukaryota; kingdom Metazoa; phylum Chordata; class Aves; order Trogoniformes; family Trogonidae; genus Apaloderma; species Apaloderma vittatum. The sequence goes on from NW_009705277.1 coordinate 27,041, forward strand.
TGATTTGCCCCCCAAAGCCAAAGAGGAAAGCCCTGTTTGTCACCTCCCTCCATACATCTGACTCTGCAGGGGACAAGCTGCACCCACTGAGGCTCAGCCTGACCCTTCTTTGTCCCCAAGTCTAAAGCTGTGGTAGTGGTATGGAAATCTACTCTTCTATGGGACAAACATGGTGTGTTCCAGCTGTTTGGTGTACGGAGCATGCCAGGTTGGTGCCAAAGGGAGCCAGAGCTCACACAGTCCCATTCCCATTGCCTTTTGGGAGTGGATACCTCCAAGGCCCTACAGAGCCCTTGCAGAGCTCTTCAAAATAACCTGGTAATGAGCTGATGGCGATGCTGCGGGGCTGGTTGGGTGTCGGCAGTGAGCCTGGCCTGGGGATGCCTCTAATTAACAGCAAAGATAATAAACCTGCTGAGGCCAGCGCAGAGTCAACAAGGCTCCAAATGTGTGTTTGCATTAGGACTCAACTTCAGTTGTTTTCTCAAACACAGAATGAGGCAAATAAACATGTATCGACGTTACATTGAGCCTTAGACAGGAATCATGGAGAAGCTTCAGCACTTTTTTGAGCTTTCTGAGAACTTATGACCTGGGTATATGTATATTTTTTAGTGGAAAATATATATATTCTGGATGGGGCTTGAGCACACCTGTTGAAAAGGTAGGGCTGCAGTTGGTTACTACAATATTGCATTACTATCATTGCTTGGTCACATGCAGCTGGGCTGTGTGCCATTCATTTTAATCAGTTTATAATTCAATTTTACCTGTGGTTACAGAGAACACAGCTCCTCAAATATGATTTGGGCTATAACATCAAGGCTAGGGATGTCTGCAGCTTATTAGGATCTTAGAAGGGGAAAAAATCAGCAGTATATAACTTAATGAAGTTGAAAATGCTTCCTGCAAGGATGATGCAGGGACCTGTACCAAAAGTGAAGCAGAATGCCTGGGGCTCTTCAATCTGGACAATAACCTTTCAATGAACATATTTATCCAGCCAAACTGTATAAAAACCATATTGGTTTTAGAATAGCTGCACCAGGCATTTTCAGTGCATTGCCTGTTGCTGTTAGGAGCAATGAAACATGGAGAGAATTACAGGTCACTCCTGAGCCACACCACGTGAGTCACAGCATGTGGCTGCGGCCAGCCTGCCGCATCTCAGGAATATACCAATTTTGTATGACATAAGATTTCTCAGGATTTAGCTTTATATTAATACAATAGTGTACTCATTTCTGAAGTGTTTTGCACAAACTGTAATGTTAACTTGCTTAAGAAATCCATGCCGATATCTAAATTTCTGCTGCTTCACATATGCCTCAAGTGTCTCTATCAGAGTTAAAAAAGCCAAAAGTCTGCAGAATAGTTCTGTTTAAGTGTGCTGTTGGCCAGCATGTGAGGTAACAGCACAACATACACGCTGTACAATCATCTGCCTATCACAAGGTTGGTAACAAGTGCTAATAAAAGGTGGCACAATATATTCAGGGGTGCATTTTCAGTATATAGTTTGTCTGCCCTGCCAACAGCTACCATATCAAGCATTTTCCACATGCGTTCTGTCAATTAACGTTTCTGCACACAGCGTCTAATGGCTTGACTTTTACATATGTCAGAGATTATTGCAGGAATCAACCACTATTGCAATGGAAAAAAGATCCTGAGAATGACACGTGGCTTTACCCACGAGAGCATGTCCTTCCCAGGCAGCCATGGACCCATGGCTGTCCCCGTCAACCTCTTCTATCATCAGCACAGTTCACTTGTGATCAATCATTCCAGACAAAGAGTAATTCAGCAGGGGTTTAGACACATAGCCCTGTGTAATTCCTGCTTTGGCCATCTCCTTTTTTTTGCCCTGGAACAGAGTGGCCAGACACTTGCAGAAGTGAAAGCTTGACTGCCAGCACCACCATCACACCAGCTGGGAAGGAACTGGGCCCTCGGTGCTGCTGGGTCCCTCTATTTTCTGACCAGGCTCTTCCCATGCTGGTGAAGGAAACACACCAACTAATTCATTGGAAATAAATGCAGCACTTTCTTAGAGTGTGCAAAAGTGGCTGTGAGGGGCTGTTCCAGTGATGAGGAGCCTCATGACAGCAGGCAGACTGCTTTTTCCTCACCTTAGTAAATATTCGTGACTGTGTTGATGCAAATCTCTCCCCTGTGTAGGACAAGGGCGTGATCCTGCTGACTTAGGTGAGTGTCTTCATGTGTCTTGGACCTGCTACCACGTGACACACTGTCCTATTTGTATTTGCTGGCCTGAGTAAAGGGTGAGCGGAGCCCTGGTTTACTCTCTATTCCTTCACCTGTTTGTAGAAATAACTCCAGGTGAGTCAGTTCTTTATAAAGATATCTGGTTATTCCAAATGTATAGTATTTGTAAAGACAAAGTTAACAGCCACCCTGTTAGCAGGAACCATTTCTAGTGCATGTCTGGTTAGGGTCTCAGATGTTCACCTAGCACTTTGAAGGGGTGAAAAACCAAGCCTCCTTCAATCATTAACCTTCCTTTAGTGACCTCTCTTTTCCTTTTTGGAGTGGTGGTGGGATTTGGCCCTGGGTGAGACCATGGAGTCTCAGTGGTGCTGGTTCCTTAAGGCTGTGCATGGGGAAGATGAAACATAACCCTTGATGTGAGGCCAAGACAAAAAATAATGACAAAATCTTTAGCAAGGCTATAACTTCTGCCCCTATAGATTTCATTATACATTACCTTCAGTGGAAGCTGACCCCCTAGAATTTACTGTCTTTCCATTTGAAGTAGAGTAATTCATATGTTTCACACATTAGTTTTTATTTTGTCATTGAAGTAGGTGATTTTTTCAGATTCAATATCTCTGTATTTTTATATCAATTCAAGTCTGACAGGGAAAGCTAAATGCAGGACTAGGCTGCACTGATTGTCACATCTGATTTTTGACAGACATAGTCTTATGGTATACAGCAATTTTTCTCTGAACATCTTACTGAAAACCTCATCATCCATGGATGAATGGATGTAAAGCACTCTTGAAACCTATCTTAGTAGATGTATTGAAAAAAATAAAAGTGTGGCAGGCAACCAAAACCAGAACCAAACCTGCAGAAAAGCTTGAGATGAGTGACAGGGAAATTCATCCTGTTTCTTCTGTTATCTTTTACATGGAACATCAAATTCTAGCCATTAAAACCAGAAAATTTTATCTACAGTTTAGAAGGATATCACAATGATTCTCCACAAGAGTTTGCATGTAGAATTAAAACATACTCTCTGAGAGTGAGCCTCTTAAAAACATGGACTATGCCTCTGCTATGGTCCTGTCACATTATTTGTATTACAAATCTTTAGTAAAGAACTATGAGCAATAATCTCACCAAAATCAGCTACATAATTAAAGTTGTTTGCTGTATTAGTATTTTTAGTAGAATATTTTTCAGTTGCAGCCTGAAATACACAATTTAGAAAAGAAAGATCATGGTTCTGCTGTGCAACTGCCTCCAGCACGTGAACTGGCTGTGGCTGCCATGTCCCTGCTGGAGGCTGCTGTCATTAGCAGAGAAATTCTGACACTCTATTAGACAGTTATTTGCTACAAAAACATCATTATGCAAAATTCTGCCCAATGACCTGCCTAAAATGCCACAAGCAGAAGCCTCAGCTGGTGTAAATGAATGCAGCTTCATTGTTTTTGGCAGGGTGGTGACTGCCTGCTCTGTCTGAAACATCTGTCCTGGGTTCTGGTTTTCAGCATTTCTGCTCTCACCACCAGCAAAAAGAAACAACTTGCCAAATTTTCTGTGTTGTTGATCATTAACCTGTGGCTGCATTTCAACCTCTAACCTCAAACAGTGCTCAGGGACATGGTTTAGTGGTGGACCTGACATCACTAGGTTAACAGCTGGACTCAACGATCTTAACAGTCTTTTCCAACTAAAACAATTCTATGATTTCATTCTATTTTGTGTGATGCTGATACATGCTGATTTTTCTATAGTAGTGTTTTGAAAACCTGTTTTTTTTCTCAGTGCCTTAGGCTCTGTTATTTTATTCTGCTGCCTCGATCCATGCAACAAGTCTGCTACAAAGTCATGCCCTCCCCGCAAATGTCTTCCCTTTCCACTCCTTGCTGTCACCGTGAGATGATGTGATGCCAGCTCCAAAGGGCAGAGCCTCTGTCCTCCTCACATGAATGGGCCCTGATGTGCTGAGATGGTTCCTGCAGGCAGAGTCCCTCTGAAGATGATGCTGTCTGACAACGCGAATCAATTCGGCGTTTCTTCACCTCGTTTCAGAACAACGGGGCTCCTATTGGTGTGATACTGAAAATGGGCTGCGTGTTGCCTGTCCTGATCAAAAGGATTAATAGTGGTCACTATCATGGACACACTTTAAAAGGAATGACTTAAAGGGTGTCAGAGCAGGGAGACAGGCACAGTGCTGAGCTTTGCTCCTGCTGCTGCAACACCCGCCCTGCAATCTGCTCTGTGACAGCTATTCCCATCTTCATGCGTCAAGACCTTAAGCCTTTCTTCTTTGACACAGAGATTAAGGGCAATCCTGACAAATTCAAAACCAGATCAAGTACGGCGCTCTGGTGAGATGAACTACTGGCCTACAAATTACCCAGCACAGAGTAATTTTGCAGGTTGCAGGGTGGGCAGCATATCCCCTGTTGCTGAATCCATTCTGTGTGGTGGAGGCTTTAAGTGAATCATAAAAGCTGAGCTGGTTGGCTACAAACCAGCCAAATCAACACCATTTTTTTAACCTTTATTATCGTATAGCTGCCAAGAACAGCTACCTGCAAACACTGATCTGCAAACTGACAACCCTGCAAGGTGTCTGGCTGGTTGTGGATTCTGCCTCCAAAAAGCATTATTTCCATGGGCCTTTGGGACGGAGAGAGATGCTGAATCTCAGACTAAGCATCCCTGTCCCATAGTTCTTACCAATTCAATTTGCAAACAGCAATTCTGCCCCAATTGTCCCTGTATTTTATGATCACTGTAACAAATGGGCGAATTAGAATAAGCTCATTAATATTATTGCTTACACAAATAGCATATTGTTTTGTTGCAAAACAAGCAAATCATTATGAACTTATGTCTTATTAGCCACTATTTTATAGTAGCTTTATATATATATGTATGCATGTGCGTTCACACAGGATGTGAACTTAGGTGCTATTCTTATTAGGCACTATTTTATAGTGTCTTTATATATGTATATATTTATATATGTACGTGCATTCACATGGGATGTGAACTTCAATGCACTGCTTTGGGCAGCGGTTTTCCCCAGGCTTCTACTAACCAACAACTGTGACTTCCCTCTAGTGGTCAGTTATTATTTTTAAAAATGAATGATTAAAGACTGGGCTGCCTCTCACATTTAAGAAAAAAAACCAACAGCTTGCTTTAGAAATATATGAGCCTCCCTTTTGACAAAGTTTATGGTCATTGCTTAATAGAACAGCAGAGGCTGTTTTCTTATTAAAGCAAAAATTTGGAACCAAGCATCTGTTGGGAAAAAGCCAGGAATTAAAAATAATCTCAGCTAAATAAAAGTTACTGCTGGCCAAAAAAAACCTGTCTCACTTTTTTTGTTTTCTCTCCTCAACTTTTTTTTCTGAAGAATCTTCAGAAATGTTGATTTTGGTATTTCAGCTTTGGAGTTAATTTTCAACTGAGTTTGACACAAGTTTCAAAGATTAGTTAAGATTAGTTTTCTTAGATTCCTACACAGCTTCAAACAATGGCTGGATAAATATAAACTAACCAAACTATAAAATTGCCTGGAAGGAGAATGACATACTATCAATCTATTATATGTTGTTTGTCGACAAAGTCTGTTCTACACCAAGCAGGTTGTGCTGCTCAAGACCAGCAAAGGCTCCTGCTGCCTCTCCCATGTGGGTACAGCAGCCTTTGGCAGCTTCTCTCCTTTTCCCCTCTAGGCCAGCTATCTTACTGGCTGTTTCTCAAATCTTTACAGGAAACCTCAAATATGATACCGTTTTTCTTTCTTTTTCTCTATCCCAGCAGTTCCATTTTTGCATCCCTTCCTTCCTACTATGCCGGACAGGCTAACTTTTTATGCTGGCATGAGTGTGAGGCCTCTCTCCTGACAGCACATATATTGCAGACCATCTGCTTGGAACATATCCTGAATATTGCTATTTAGAAAATTTAAATCTGTCCCCTTAGTCCTATGAATACTTGAAGCCCTCTAGATCTTTGCAAACACAAGGCAAAGCAATATACAGAATGGACTGCTATCCTCTGTCAGACAAGATTCCAGGTTTCAAGGCCAAAGCATCCCTTTTTGGAGGCCTTTGACTGGGAAACAGGGCAGCACCTTCTGGAAGATACATATCAAGTACAGTTTATTATCAGAGGGAACTGTAGTTCATTCCTTAATACAGCATGAGACCTAGCAATTTTTAAGATGTTCAGCACCAGAATTAAGCAGTCTAAACTTTTCCTGTTTGAAGGCTGAGGTCTGAAAACCCAGGCAAGCATATTTGTACAACACAGCTGGCTGGGGACTGGGTAATCTTCCTCCTTTTCACTTATATCCAAAATGTAATAGAAAGCCAGGCAGAATTAAACCCAATTTACAGCAGCAGATCAGACTTTTTACATGATGCCATGTTTTGTTTTGTGGTGTTTCGGTGTTTTTCTTTTCAGGTGACAGGGAAACCACACTAACATCTAAATCCTTTTATTTTACCTGAGGACCTGAGGGTAAGGGAGAACAGGACAAAAGGCTGGCCAGGTCCCAGTGACGGGAGCTGTCTCCTGCCCTGCCTCAATCTCCAATTTGTAACATCTGAAAACCCATTACTTGCAAGCTGGCTTCAATTTTATCCCACAGGGCTTCCCCAGGGGACAAAGCCAGTGCTGCCAAATTCACAGTTAGGCAAATTTCTCCAACTCCAAATGAAGGATCCATTTTTCAGTTATTAAAATTTATCTTAATTTTTTAGCAGCTCATCTACATGTAAGCATAGTAAGGAACGTTGTTTATATTTTTGTGGCCAGAAGTAGTGAGTTCACAAGGATCATAGTTTTCCTCTTTGTTTACAGTCACGATGGATCACATCCACTGTCTGTCAAAGTCCTGTTGACATGCACTTATCTTGACAGTTTGGTCTAAAGTTTCCACTTCATGTGTACAAAGAGCAGCAAGAGATCCCTTCAGAGATTAAAAAATCATGGCCTGTTGGATTTATTTACGACCCAAGGGGCATCATTTGGGGGCAGATTCACACAAGTAGCACATTCAGTTATTTCCATCTTCCTGTGATAGCAGTTGTTGCTTCTGCCAGCTCTCTGAAATGGTCTTTCCAAAGGTAGTAGGAGGGGGAAGACTGAGGGAGGGAGGGAGATAGAAACACAACAAAGGACACTTATTTTTCTGAAATTATGGAAACCTCATCCTCTTCCTGCTTTTCTCCCTAGTTCTTCTTTCAGAGAAGAAAACACTTTCATAACACAGAAAATAATTCTTCATATACTAAATCTATAGGTTCTGTCTTAAAACAGGCCAGACAGCATACAAAGAAAATTAGGTTCCGAAATATTTTGCCACTTTGCCTCTGCAATGTGGAGCCATGAGGAAACTGTATTTTCCTAGGAGCAATGTGAGAATAGAAGATTACAAGAAAAATTACCATTGGGGTATCCTCTTTAATTCCCTCTGGATTTATACAATCACTTCAGTGAGAATAAAACCAAAAGCAAAGGTATATCACTAAAAGGAAAATGTAGCAACTATATGTATTAGTACACTGTGGGGAACATGCACAAAGAACGTACGTGTGTCTCCAAAAATGGTTATCATATGAATTACTCTGTCTCAACAAAGCCTAGGGAATTCAGACCCCTCTTTTCAGGAATTATTCTTAAATCAAAATAGAAACATCTGTATTTCACATCTCCCAGTCAACGCACGTTGCTGGAAAAATCAACAGGTACCTGTACAGACCAACAGGCAGCCCAATATCTGAAGGTGCCAGAACTGAGACTATGCAGATGACAGAAGCTGGAACAGCCAGGGGCTTCCAATTATGCACAGGAGGGCTGACAGAATGGCTTCTGATTCAGTGATAAAATCCCTCCTTCAAGCATCATGGCCAAACATCAACTTTCTGATGTATCTCCTGAAGCATCTGTATCCCTTGGGTATCCACGGCTCTCCTGCAGTCTTCTCTGCAGAGCAGTTGCCCTCCTGTTCAGCCTGTTTCCATTCATACACAGAATAGACAAGATATGAAAAGAGCATTGCAATGGATTTTGTGTACTGTAAAAGACAATAATTAAAATTTCCTCACTTCATGCACTGCTTAAAAACAGACGCCCAGAATTCTGCAGGTCAGACTATGCCTTTAGGACACAAAATCCTGATTTGGGATCCTATCTGAGGGCTCCTAATTTCAAATAAACATTCTTATTTTCTCTTATTCACTCTTGCAAGTACTGTCTTTGTGGTTTTTTTCTTTGCAGAAATACGACTAAGTAAAACATCCATGGAAGTAAAATGTAAATACCAGGAGATTTCAACGGGAAATGGTCAGACAAATTCACATTTTTTCAAATGGTAGCAAGTAAATATATGCAACTTCCCATAAAAAATTTGGCTGCAGTAAGTAAAGTCCTATAACATCATGGGAACGACTTCTGCCAGAGTTGTTTCATGCTTTTTTCCACTTTGAATTCTTAATTACATGGTGAATCAGATGTGATTTTTACAGCTAGTGTAAACAGAACAAACAGTGATATTTTAAAACCACATTTATTTTTAATACAAAATCTGTCGCACTATTACAGAAGTGAGCCTGTATGTTTACCCCCACATGCACAGATAATTCAGCATCTACAATTAAATAAGAGCAAAATTATATTTCTCTTTTACCAAAACCATTGGCAAATCTTACTAAGAAATGTTCTCTTTGTGCTTTGTAATCAATGTTTGTAGAATTCATTTCTTATTTCAGTTCAGTTCAGTTAAGAAAAATGATCAATGGAAAGCTCAAAGGTGCGAAAGAAGCTTATTACAGCTAGCTTACAGTTGTGATTACTCCAGTTGTGCTTTACCTACAATATATACATGAAAGCTGCGAGGTGTACTATGGTCTAATGTAATGCACTGGCAAAAGCTCTGCAGGGTTTAATTAGGAATCTGCAGTAAATAAGCAGAACAGTTCACTATTTCGTTTCCACAGCAAAAAAAAATTAAAAATATTTAAGTAGATGCTTTAAAATACCATGCACACCATTGGCTATAGTACTTCTTACACAGTACAACATAAGCTTTCTTGTTTTATTTGTCTGTAACACCTAGAAGCATATAGCATCTACGCTTTAAGTGTATTTACAAATTCAACAAAATATCTACATATAAAAAGCTTACTTAAAATTAAACTTGATGCAAGTTATGAAAAACCAATTTATTGGCAAATGAAACTGAGCATTCCTTCAACCATAGGTTGTTATAAAAATTTATACTTGGAGGTAAACATTTGATTGATATAGTCTGTGAGAAAATAATTTTGTAACCGATAATGGTAATCTTTTACCACTAAACCATATTAGCACTTGTCAGATTGAATTCTGTGGTTCCGAGCGGTCACCGCTGCACTGCTGCAGGGGGTGGATAATTACAAAGCTGCCACACTGATCAGGCCAGGACACAGAGGGAAATGCGCTCTCACTGGTGTAGTCAGCTGGTTTAGTTCTTTAAGAATTCATTTTAGAAGAGCTTATACCTTTCTGCGTTAGTAAATAATGTAATTCTGGTTGCCTCATCTTCATTTTTTAAAGCCTTCTAAGGCCATGAAAACATGTTGTGTTGTAACTGTCTCAAAAGCATTTATTTTAATTTTAAAAGGAAAAAAAATCATACTCTTGTGTTATTTAAAATATTTAAACCTTCCATTTTTAGCATAATGGTTCCATAACACTTTTTTTTTTCTTCACATTTTTACTTTATTTGGCAATGATAGTAGTCTGCTACTCACAGTTTACTGCACCAACTGATTTAGTCGTACAGCGCATTATGGAATGCATATTGTATAAAGGCACTGAATGTATTTTGCCCTGTGTTTTCTGGAATATTTTCTCTCATTTTTAAAGTTTTTCTTTCAGTGACTGTACAAATTCCAAAATGCATTGCAATGCGTATCTTTTATGCCCTAAAATCAATTCAATGTGTTTTGATGTAAAGATAGAACACTGTACTGCTGTAATACTTGATAGATTAAAAAGGCTATAAAGTAATAGGAGCAAAGAGCAGATAGTAGGGTCTCATTAAGCATCAGCAAATGCAAGTGTCATACTTAAATCATTTAGCAATTATATACTGTACATACTCTTCCTAACTGTCTTGCAAAAAGACATATGATAGCTAGACATTAAGTCACCAATTTCACAACAATGTCCACAAAGACATTGAAGTTCTATATAATACTACTATAACACTCTGACAATGAAAACGGAATTCATATCCAGGGATTCATCTGAGGACTGCATAACAAATTGTCGAACCATGTTTTTATAGTGTACACGAGATTATCTGTGAAATCTGTAGCATTTTTTCCCATGCATTATACGTAGGTTCAACAGGAAATAAAATTACAAGTCAATGTTATTTTTTTGTGTCAGTTCCTTTAAAAAAAAAAGTTTGAACAAAACTTGAATTTCGTATTTTAATTTGTAATAACATACCACTTAATGTGTCATTATGCTGTGTAACTGTATTGACCTGCATGTTCTCATAGCATTAACGTCTCAGGGTGAGGAGCTCCGTTACCTGCATGTTCATAGTATGAGAAGGAGGATGTACAAGTGCTTTAAACAAACGGAAGATACAAGGGAATAGAGTTCTGTGGTTACACAAATGAATTCATGGCATTTACAGGAGAAGGAGCCTCAGAGCTTTCATTTCCTTCTGCAGGTTCTTTCTCTTTTTTACCACTATATTGTCCAATAAAGGAACCATCCTCATTGAACTGACCATTTACACCTTCTCCATAGTCAACTAAACTATCATCACTGTCTTCTTTTTTCACAGTTCTGTCTGAAGGCGTCCGGCTTCCTTTTTTTAGAGGTTTATGGTCCTCTGCATCACTGGAGACACAAACAGACAGACAAAAGGAATTAACTGATGCATTACATATTAAGTCAAAATCAGTCATGCATGCAGCGTTTATAAAGAGCATGTGTGCAGCCCTATAATCCTTTAGTAAACCCACATCACATTGTAGAGACAAATCAATATGATGCAGTTGACATGAATACATGGTGTAAGGATGGTTTAAACAGAGAATGTCTTCAGTGGAAGGGGGAGATTGTGGTTTCTTTTCCCTTTTTTTTTTTTTCCCCACCGTGCATGACTTTTCAATGATAAGACTTGGGCCCTTGGCTTGGAAGCAATTTAGATGCAACTGCAAGCATTAAAAAGTGGGTTGAAAAGTTATAAAAAAAATAATTTATTTGTTCTCCAAAGTAACAAGCTTATGATGTGCTGTGAAGTTAGTCTGTTAAACTTCTTACTTTCTTTGACTCCTTGAACATGAATGAAAAATGAAATCGGTTAAATGAAATATACTGATTTTCTTTACTAGTATAAAGAAAATAAAAATTCTGCATTTCAAATAATTTGTTACATAATGCAGGCCAGACTTGCAATTTTTCAACCTTACCTTTCAAGAGACCTACATATTCCATTAAAAGGGTGCAGAAGAAACAAATGAAAATAGCCTAAGAAGAAAAGCAAAGTCCATATCCTGATAGTGATCAGTATTTTATCAATAATAATTTGCTCTTAAAATTGCTAAAACATTTAATGTACACAGGTATAGCAACAACTTAGCTTACAGTAGCTACCGCTGAGCAGTTAAGAGCATGCTTAGTTTTTGTCATTACTTATCAGATCAACCTTCTTATCCTAATCCATAACTGATAACACGTTCTGACAATGATGGTGGTGATTTGGAGGACAACGGGAAAAGTAAAGGAAAGGAAAGGGAAGGAAAGGCACGGAGGAGAGATCCCTGTGGAAAAGGACTGTGGTCTTTCCCTTCTCGGTGGGAAAGCTGCAGCACCATCAGAATCCCCAAATAAATCTGCAGCTGTGGTAAGCTTGTATTTCATGAAATAGATGTAGTTGGGCTCTTTTCAGAATCCTTTACGCTGCATTTCAGTTTCAAGATGAAGATTTCGTCAGCAGCTCTAAAGTATGTATAATTAAAAAACCGATCTTGCCACCTGCATTTTCAGGTTGTCCAGAACAGAACATTTGACTTTATTTGCATATATGGTACACAAGAGTAAGTGTATTTTTATTTAAAGACTCCTGACTTACGGAAAATATAAAGAAACATGCATAGAATATCAAGGGAAAATATATTTACTATATTCACAACATTTGACTGAATATGCATTCAGCAAATCATTTTAATTCTGAAATATGTAAACCCAAATACCTTAGTTCTCCCAATAACTGTATTTTCTCTTTTTTCCCTAATGAATATCTTTGAACACTCAGAGAAACCACATATATACAGCACACACAAGGTCACACAGATTACATTGTTAGCCAACAAATGCCCTGTTCAGAAACATTTCACTGTTGCTAGATAACCATCACACCAACCTTCCATCAAGCTGCTTCTCCTCATCTCACCACCTTTTTTTTAAGACTCTTAAGTTTTGAGATCCTAAAAGAAGTACACCTCTAATATGCATCTACTTATGGAAAAAGCATACTAGAGATTTTATTCTTCTGTGCATACACAAGAAAGAAGTGCTAGGAAGATCTATCATTAACATGTAAGATAACCTTCGTGTTGAAAATGCACGAAGACAAAAACTCTAAACTTGACTCTGTCAGTCTTGACTTTGCCTTGAGTTACTGCTGTGTACATGGCACAAGGACAAATATCGTATCATTGATCTACTGTGCTCACTGATATTGCAAACATATAGGCTGGTAAACATTTAACAGAATGCTACTGCACGTCAAGTATCCAGCAGCAAAATACAAATGTGTGTAATGCTGCAAACACAAGCAGATTATGGAGACATTACTGAGCAGAGTTCATTCTTGAAGGACCCTATATTAAAAAAAACTGAACACAGAATCAAGTGTTTAAAAATCACATGTGATGCAGTTTCTCCATCGCCCTCATCAGAGAGCATCAGAGTCACTGTAACATATTATACAAAAGAAACGAAGACCAGACTCTCACTTTGAAGTTGTACCAGGTCCTATTTCTAAAGAATGACCTGCAAGTATTCAGTTTAATGCTTTCTGGGTAGTAGCATTTAGTAAAGAACATTGCACATATATTTTGCTGTTTAATTTTAGATGAGTAGCTTCATAACTGCTTACATGTTAATATGTAAGAATGAAAATAAATAAAATTGCATTTGTACCATATTCCAACTAGTCAGGAAACTGCAAATATTCTAAAGTGTAACCCTGTTCAGTGTAATTTGCTAAGCTGGAAAATACATTAAATAAATAATACACCATCACTGTATTGAAAATATCCATATTTTTGTGTTTGATCCCATATAAATCTTGATTTTAATTTGTAACATATAAATCCAGGTACAAGAACTTCTGCACTTAGGGTTTTTGTGTTTGCATTTTTGAAAATAAAACTTATGTGCAAGCCAAACAATGAAGAAATACTTACACAGTTGGGTGCACTGTGTCTATGACTTTTCCATATTTTAGTAAGGATGCAGAGTCAACTATCTCTATAATTAAAAATAAATAAAACTGCAGATTTACTCAGGAGTGTACCTGCACAGGGGTGAGCACTGGTGTAAGAGCATGGTTACAGTCGATGAAAAAATCACATCTGAATCTAGGAATTCCCTCCCTTTTTGGACTATACAAGTCCAGAAAGAAGTTCTGCCAAGAGTCTGGCAGTGGAGAAAGATGTGGGATTATCCAGGGTGCTTTTCACTCCTTATTCAGGAAAAGGAAACAAATGCCATGCTACCATTTATTCTTTATCCAACTGGATTAGGAATCTTGCTTTAGACAAACATTATATTTTGGGTAGAAGGGAAAGAAACTGAGGAAGAAAAAGCAAAACAACAAGCAGAGAAAAAAATGAAGACTTCAATGTTTTGGACAGCACTTTTGCAACCCTAGGGGTGCAAAACAGAGAAAGGACCCTGGTGCTCTGTGCGTATTACTATATTTTCTGTCTGCCACCAAGAAGTAAACTGCAAAAGTCACTGAATTCCTTTAGAATATGCATGCCCAAAGAGCTATAGAAAACTTTAGGCTGCAGAATACGTAATACTGTGTTTCAAAAAACATGTTAGAGCCATAAATTTTGATACAGTATGTATAGGATATGCTAATCTTGCTTTCGAGCGTTCATAAAACTATTCCAAAATGCAACCAGGATAGCTCAAAATGTCTTTTAGTTTTCGCTTGTGGTTTTGCTTGATTACTATTATACTTACCTAGTGTAACATCATGAAATAAAAAGTAAAGTGCAAATTGGATTGACTAAAGTTACAGTGGAGAACTGAAAAAGTTTTTGAAAAGTGTCATATATGCAGTGCATAAAATTATTCGTGAGACAACAAGTACTGGGAAGGAACAAAACAAGAGGTGAGAATGGGTATGAATTCTGTATTTAGATCAGACAGCCATGAAAGTTAAGTGTAGTGATGCTTTTACTATTTATTTGATAAATAAATACCATACTAGTAGCTTTCTAAGGATGAAAGTTTCTCAATGAAGACTGATATGTAACAGTCATTTTGTTAAGTACTGATATGTACCACACACATTTTTTGCCCTTTTAGTTGGAACAGTATTTAATATTGAAGTATACTCTAAAAGCATGATATAAATACTTTTCATAACAATTGCTAATATATGAATACACATTTCTTCTTCTTAGTTTAATGAAACACATATTAAACTTGAAGCTAATGGTTAAGAGAGATAAGATGTATGGAGGTAACAATAACATGCAAGTGCAAAGTACAAAATTATTTTTTTTAAAAAAACCTTACTTCCACTTCAGAAGCTCATCTGTTATTGAAAGAAATATGTACCTTGAAATCTCCTTTCTTCTTTCAACCTTTCAATTTTTCTTCCTTAGATATGGGAACATGCAGCAACCAGTCAGAATGGGGAAGACAGTTTTACGATGCCTCTGCAGTCCAGCAGGCAACTAGTTCCCACTAAACTTTGCCACATTCATAGACATGCAAAAAGACTCAATATATGGTTAGCAATATACTACTTTTCCTTATAACACAACTGTCAGATGAAAGGCAACATAAAACAAACAAAAAGGGTAAAGCATTCTGGGCTGTTGGATGCAGAAAGAGGATGTAGACTGTTTTCAGTCGGCAGTAAATTCCTTTTCTCTGTGCTCTCGGGTCAACAGGCCAGAAATATTTAAGTGTAAGCAGTCATGTAAAGCCACAGAAGTACCTTACATTAGGATTTCTCTGCAGGGTCCAGGAGAACCTCTGCCCCAATACCTGGCAGGTTTCTGTTCATGCTCCTAAACTGATAGGACTGTGCAGATGAAAAACCCTGTCCCTATACACTTATGCACCAGTATCAATCCAGACTTCAAAACTTTTTACTATTTCTAATCTACCTAAGACAAAAGTACATGTGTATTAGTTTTCTGAGTAGTTTTTCTTCAGCATCTCTGTAATATCCAGTCTTCAATCCTGGCAGAGACTCAAAACCTGAAAGATTAAGCTCTATATTTGAAAGGCAATGGGTTGAAAAAAAGTTTGTTAGTCAAAGAACCTTACTCACTCCTGCTTGAGAGAAATTCAACCAACTTTTCACCTTTGTTACATCCGGTGAAAAATTATACAAAGGGAAATTGAAGCCCTGATTCAAAAAACAGTGACACAGAAGTTCACTAAAATGAGAACTCTCAAAGAAAGCACGTGTGTATAAATGAGAGCACTGTAAGACCATTGCCGAATCCAACTGGACTACTCAGAGACAAGAATTCTTCAGGCAGTCCATTGGCATCATCTCTTGCACTAGAAGGGACTGAGCTTAGAATTACAGTGCTGAGGCACAAGTCATTGCTAGCCCTCCCCTGGAAATACACCTAAGCTGCAACAAAACTTGAGTAACTACAAGAGAAAAAAATACTATTGTAGTTACAAGATATATTCTCATTGTTAATCACCTCAGCAGAAAAAAGAATAATATATTATCCAGCAATCTCAGAACTCTTCACCAATCATTTCCAAAAAATCTCCCATAGCATATCCAAGAATTTCTACAGAAAATATTCTGTCTGACAAAATGTTGAGGAAAAGAGGCAAAATAATTCAACAAAATGTGTAAACATCCTGAATTACCACATTAGCAGTCCTACTACTGTAGTTGCCTTGTCTGCAGACTGCAATGAGATGAAATTAAATAGGAAATGCACACTTGCAGTCTCTCCCTACCCATGAATCCACAAGTCTGGATTCAGGGCCCAGGATGGAGATTTAGACTAATTTATACACATACACTGATCTGAACAAGAGTCTGAGATAATTTTAATTTAAATGATCATAGAGTTGTGGTACTTGTATTTCTTTCAGTTACTTGGTGTAAGCGTTGACTGTCCACAATTTCCTGTCTCAGCCTCCTACGATTCAGGAGATCACCGGGATTGTAGTGCAGTTTGCTACAAAGGTGCTGCTTTCCCTTATTACGTAAAAGTGCAGATACTCCTCTAGTCACAGGAAAACAGTGTAACTGGTCATTCTGTGGTTCCTGAAACACCTGTAATTTGTGTAAAGCACTATTTCCTTCAGCAGATGGCTATGGCAGGAAAACATGATGTCAGCTGGTTCTGCAGAAAGTATGCTCTTCCATGAAGCGGGAGAATGCAAAACTTCAAACAAGTCCAAGGCATCCTGGGAAGCCCAGAAACTGAATGTGACAAAAGCCTTCCCTAAAATTAAGTTATTACTTTTGCAGAACATCTTAATTAGTCACTAAGATTTAAGTAATTTAACAATTTAAATCTTATTTTGAAATAATTTATTTTCTAAGCATTGGGCTTACTTGCCCAGAAATACTGAAGTCTATTCAGTATGAATTTCCCAGTCTTTCACTCCCCACAGTTCCTGAGAAAGGAGGAAGCAAGTCTGTGTTTTTAGAAAGTTCCTCTTGATGGTCTGGTGTTTCTCTGAAAGTGAGATGACCTTTCATATTTGGCATGAAATGACTGTGAGACCTTATACTTTCCCTTCCCTCCTTTAAACTTCGGAGGAGAACGAAAGGAGCTCAGACACTTGTGAGGGTAAGAAAATGAAGAGCTTCCACCAGAGCTCTTTTTTTTCAGTTGATGTAAGCAGTGTTTGCGTTCTGAGAAGTCCCTCATGATCTGGACCAAGGATTCACCAAATAGCTTGCCGCCTGTGTAGGGTAAAGACAGCAATTTACATTTTAGATCTAGTGATGAGGTCCAAGGACGGAGCCATATAGCTCTCCAGGCTACAGTGAGGCATGCCATGTTTTTAACAGTGAGTCTAAGAGAATCCTCAGCTGCATCATGAATAAAATTAGCTGCAATTTTACAGAGCCTGCGTTTCCTCTGCGTGGCACCAGATGGGACCCATTTCTTTTTGAATCTAGCTCGTTCTTCCCCCAACCATATTAGTAATGCTCTAGAAGCGTAAGCACAGTAGATAGATACTCCAAGCTGGGCTGCAGCTAACTTGAAAGATCTTTTAATTGCTTCCTCAATCTTTCTATCGGTAGGATCTTTAGGCAAAGCATCCACATTAGCAGGCACCGATGGCATAGAATCACTAGTAACCAATGCTCTGTCCACGTGAGGCAAAGTGCCCCACAAAGCAGCTTTATGCACTGGGAAAGGATAGAGCTTATGTAGAACTGCCGGGGCTTCATGCTTTGCCTCAGGATTACTCCAAATCCTAGAGACAAGATCTTCCACTGCTGAATCGATAGGAAGTGCATTATCTACCTTGACTTCTCCAGAGGGAATAAGCAGCTCTTCTGAATGGCATTCAGATTTGGAAGATTTTAGCATTAACGTTCTCTTTATGTGCTTGAACAGGTAATTCTGTTTTGCCGTGTCAAACTTACGCAGAGGATCTGGCCCTTCTTGGTCTTCTGTAGGGGATTCAGATGACATCTCTCCATCTTCAGGGGATGACTCAACCTCCAAGCCCTTGTCAGCCTCACATTTCTCCTTCCCAGAAGCTCTTTGATCTTTTAAATTGTCCACATGGTCAGACTCAGAAATTTGGGAACTGGTCCCAGTTGCTTCTAGAGGAACCACTGGAACTTCTGTAATTGATACTCTGGGATGCTTTACGGAACGGAGCCTAGTCTGTGCCGCAGAAGTTATGCTTTGTCTGGCTGCTGTCAAAGCATCCTTTAAGACAGTAGCTAGTTCAGGCAAAATTACAGATTTCATTAATGAATTCTTTTCAGATTCAGTGAAGTGAGTAGTAGCAGGTCTTACCTTCCTGTGGTAGGAGCACTGAGCATCTTCTGAATCTGAGCTGTAGGCTGGGGCATGGCTGAACCAGTGTTGGAGAGAAGAATGCTGCCTTGCCAGTGAGCCATGAACTGAGTTGCTGCTGAGGGGTTGCTGGAAAGGGGATGGTTGTCCTGCCTGAGAATCTGAGCTCTCCTCCGACCCCATTATCTGTTGCTCAGAAGCATGATGTCTAGAGCCATGCCTGTACTTCCATTCGTCTGACCTCTTTTCCTCTTGGCAGAGGGAAGCAGAGACAGAACTAACCCTTGTAAGCTCTGAAGACTGCCTAGCCCTCCTCCTGGTGTAGGAGGTCTCTGATCTGGTGCTGGAGTATTGATCCCCTGACCTTCTGAAGAAGCTGGATCTGTCAGATCTCACAGACTTTGCTTTGGTAAAGACAGGGTCTGCTTCAGGAGAATTGGCACAGCTACCTTTTCTTTTCTTTTCCTTGTCCAGTTTCTTTCCTGTCCAAGCAGACATGGACCTGAAGTGATGAAAAAAGGTCAAAATACTCGAATTCCTAGATCTTTCAAAAATTACTCTTTTTTTTAATGTTTTTTTTCAAGGGAAACCCTATACCCTTTTTCCTCAAAGAAGCACTGCATCATGACCAGTGCCATGTGAGGCAGACACACTGGGAACTGAGTGACTGCAGTGACGCTGGGGTGCAGAGAGGGTGCCAAGATATCTTCTGTAATCTGACTGGTTGCTGCTGCTGCCCTGTCTCTAAGGAAAAAAGAGGAAAGCCCAATATAGACTAATTACACAGAAACACATTTTAGAAAGGAGTTTTTGCATGGCAAATAGGATGAGCTCTTTTGTGTGAACAAGACTGAAAGCTTGGCATGCATCTGTCCATATTCACTAGACAAGAGGTAAATAAATGCATTGTAAAATAATTTAATAAAGCACTAGATTATTCTACAGATTAACTCAAGCCATTTAAACATGCAGAGATAAATTCAAATCTTGCTGTAGGTCACACATGAAAGCAGACTTCAATAGTCTTACTCTAGGCCTGAGAAACCACATACTGAAGTCATGTCATTTGTGCAATTCTGTATGAAGTTCTGTTTCTGCTGCTGAAAGTTCCAATTATCAAAAAACAGGAGCAATAAAGAAGAATGCAAACTGGATTGCCAAGGAAAACCTAAACAGTACTTATTTACCTCTGCTTCCAAACATTGCTTCACACTTCCCTTTTATCAGCTGATTTATCCATATCCATATGCATTTACTGGTATAATAAAATACTATTCTGAACTCATTAACCTAAGAATACAGTGTTATTTAAAAAAAAATCAAAGAAGTATAAACAGAAACTGCTCTTTGGCATTCAGAACTGTAAATCTATTCCAGTCAGATCACGACACACATTTCCCTTATAAGAAGAAGCTATGGCAACAGAATGGATTCTTTTTGAAAAAACAAGATTTTTCTATGTACATTTGTAAATGCCACATCTTCAAAATAATAAAGGGCTTTTACAGTGCTTTTGACACAGGAATGCACTATAAAATCTATGTAACATCCATGTAAAATATATTATTGACATATTTAGAAAATAAAATGGTGCTTGTTTAATAAGCTATACTCGTAATTGTTATATGAATAGACTTGCCAAGGCAAGCTTTTAGTAATGCCAGGAGATTCAGCTAGGCTATGTTTACAATAAGGGAAAAGAGTCACGAATCAGAGCTGTGTTGCATGCTTTGAAGCTGCTTGCTCTGTATCTTGTACTGAAATACATGAAAGGGAGATTTTTTTTCTTGTGGGACATTTCTTCACCTCTGTGTATAACATCCCTTCCCTGTTACTGGATTAGGTGTTAGTAGTCACAGACATTCTAAATGCATTTGCTTTCCAGTCAGTAGAACACAAGTTTGTCTTTATTAGGCTTCAGTTAGAAACATATTTTCAAAAAACATAACACTAAATGTGCTCCAACCGAAAGAACACTGTATCTGGTATTTAGTTATCTGAAGGATGGACTTGTAAATACAGATTGCTCACTTTGAGACAACTGTGTCTGAATCTGGATTTCACCTTGCACTAGTGAATGGCTTATTCTAAGCTTGGATGTTTAATTATTTTTAATGGCATGGTGGAAATGCCGTCTATAGCTTTATACAACACTGGATACTGAATCTTTGTCAACACGGAAAAAAAAAGTTAGTTTTAAATTAATAAGTGTGATGTTATATACAGTACATGTGCGACATGAACAGTGAACATGACAAACCACAACAGTCACTCACCTGTATTCACCAAATGTTCCGTCATCTTCCTTCATAGGTTGTATTTCTGGATCTGCATGTGCATCCTCCTTTTCCTTCACTAAAATATTTGAAATAGCAATTTTTATCATGGAACTGCAGGATGAGAAACTTAACAGCTTAATTTCTCACATTTGGTAGGGATGTGGTTTCAATAAAAAACATTTTTTGAACTGGGGCCTTAGGTTGCTACATTTTTTATTTTGAAGAAAAAGATCTGTTAATTAGTTATAGAATTTTATTTTCATTCAAGTACAAAATACTGCATGTCATTCTGCATTAATAAAGCTCTTTAATTTCTAAAGAGAAATCCTACAAAAATACTTCCTTTACTTATGTTATTAACAGAGCTCTTGTTTATTGAAATCTGAATAATTTAGATTTACTTATCCATGCTCCATATTTCCTCTTAATCCTCTCATACTGACTGATAAAATTGAATCAGATTTACTTGTTTTCACTGTCTGTTTATATGCTTTCTGCCTTCATTTCATGCACTAAGACTCCAGGGAATTTAAAACAGTACTCTAAGAATTATTAATATTCAAAAAAATAGGTGTGGTCCGTTAATTTCTTCTTTTCTATACCATGACCAAAAGCAAGGCAAACTCACTTAAACTGGATACTAAATTTAATAAAATTACATCTCTTGCACATCCTTGTTACAGGTTTAGTCATCATTCACTGCTGGGAATAAATCCAGGAACGTCACTTTTCCCTATAAAAACACTTGCATGGCACTGTGTCCTTTGACACAGAAACCCTCCAGCACCCCAGAAGGCAGACATATATTCCAATAAGTTTTTTGGAAGAGTAAAATAATACGCTGACTATTAGAATTATCTTCATGGTTCTTCCCTTTGTCTTTTCATTTCTGTTTTTCTGGCTACTATTCTAATCTTCCCCTTGTTTAGCAGATACAGTTATATAATCCATTATAAAATCTCTTATCTTTTACTCTGGTAATTTCCACACTTAATTTGTACATCATTAGTTTATATGCTGTCATTTAAGATTATATGAATCACCCTGGCAGTATTTTCTAAGACTATAATTATAGTAACAAAAAATACCTTGAAATGTATCTGGCTGCTATAATTTCATGCTGAAATAATTCATTACTTTTTTCAAACCATAGGCAATATCAAGATGACATGCTAAAAAGTACAACGAAAAAGAGTTAATAACTTTGTGCTCTGCATTTTTAACTATCTGTGGAACGGTACATTTGCAATGACACAAGAAATACAATTGGCTCTAGAGTCACTCCTACAAACGAGAACATACTGAATCTGGAAATCCTATGTACAGTCAAGATGTCCTGGTTCGAGCTAAACAGAACAAATTCTACTTTTCAGCTCAGTCTTCTCTGAGAGGCTGCACTTCCTCAAGTTAGCAGCATGTTTTTGCAGACGGTGTGCACAGTAGTAACACCTGATGTTTACAGTTATTGCCAGGGATTGGGATGCAGAAAGGCTTTTGCTGATACTTATTGCTATAGTGACCGAGGTCACTGCTGGATCCTGTGTAACACATTGGGGATGGTGGGAGGTAAAAGGGTCACTAGAAAGTAAAAGGTTGCAGCTCCCATGAGGAATGAACAGAACAGGTGACCCAAACCTGACCAACAAAATATTCCATTCCACATACATCATATTCAGTATAAAGCTGAGGGATCACAGGGCTTAAGCCCTCTTCTTCAATGACCGGTGTCTGAAGATGACACTGTCTATTCCTCCACTTTAATCCTGAGCCAGAGTTCCTGAATCCGGCTCCCATATCAAGCTCCCCTCTGCTGATGAGCCTGGGGCTTTCCCCATGCCGCCTACTCTCTAGCATCAATAGTGGTTGCTATCAGAGGGGCTTTGGGTACAATATCGGGTTCGTATATATTTCATTTTTTCCCTTACGCCCTTATTAGTACTATTATGGTTTAATTAAAGTTGTTTTAGTTTTCTTCTCATAGAATCATAGAATCACAGAATGTCAGGAGTTGGAAGGGACCTCTAGAGATCATCCAGTCCAACTCCCCTGCCAGAGCAGGATCCCCTAGGGCAGCCACACAGGAACGCGTCCAGGTGAGTTTTGAAAGTCTCCAGAGAAGGAGACTCCACAATCTCCCTGGGCAGCCTGTGCCAGTGCTCTGTCACCCTCATAGGAAAGAAATTTTTGCTCATGTTGAGGTGGAACTTCCTGTGTTCTAGCTTACGTCCATTATTCCTTGTTCTATTACTGGGCACCACTGAAAAGAGATTGTCTCCTTCCTCTTGACATCCACTCCTCAGATATTTGTACACAGTAATAAGGTCCCCTCTCAGCCGTCTCCTTTGAAGGCTAAAGAGCCCCAGTTTTCCAATCCATAAGTCTCTCTACTTTATTCCCTTTTCACTTTGGTGGGGGAAGAGATGTTATTAGAGAGCATTTGTCATTCGTTTACTGTCTGGCTCAGCCCCAACCCTTGACACAACGTCTACCTTTATATATGTGTGTGTATATGCATATATGCAGAAGCAGAGAAATGAAGGGTATAGCAGGGATCTTCACAGAGTAATGACAACCTCAGCATCAAACTGACCTCTACGCTTTTACTCAAACTGTGGTTTACTCTCTTCTAGATGGTGTCTTGTTCCAACTGTTCCCTACTTCTGTCAGTTTCATCACTTCACTTGTTTCATCTCCTAATTTTTCTTATCTTTACTCAATTCTCTCCACCAAGAATCCCTTTTTAGCTACATGAGACTTCAGAAAGTGGAATGTACAGTACTAGTGGGAGAACCAAGCATCTCAACCAAAGCTCAAACCTCTCTAGAGAGGCAAGGTAATATTCTGACCCTCCAGGAATGAAGGAGATACTTTTTTTTTATGCTTAAATAGACTGAGATTTTCTAACAATAGGCAAATTGCCCCTGACAAGCCTACCTAA
The DNA here is from genome assembly GCF_000703405.1 of Apaloderma vittatum. Classification (NCBI taxonomy): domain Eukaryota; kingdom Metazoa; phylum Chordata; class Aves; order Trogoniformes; family Trogonidae; genus Apaloderma; species Apaloderma vittatum. The sequence goes on from NW_009705277.1 coordinate 50,764, forward strand.
TGATAAGACTGTTTTACCATGTACACAATGTAAATGTAAACCAGCAGCAAATGTAATTTCCCCAGTAAACCTGGGATTCGTCTTAATGTATATGATTTTTACTCTCATGGTTATATATCATACCTGGATATTTGCCACCCTTATTTCTCCTTATGAAGCAAACAATCAGTAAAATCAAGATCAGAAGAGCGACAGCACACATCAGACCAATGAACCACCCTTGAGTAGCGATGTCTACCTGCCGACTTGCCATTGCTGGAGAATAAAAGAAAAAAACCAAGATGTTTTGCTGCATTTAAATGCTATGTTAATTCAGATAAATAGCTGGTATACATTGTTCATTAATTAAGGAATTACATTCACTATGAAAATCAGTATTAAGAAAAATAGTCATACTGTATTTTCTGAATAATTTCATTATTCAAAATGTTTCCAAGTACATGTGCAGAGAACTTACTTCTGAGTATATAAGAATTGCCAACATTTAAGCTTAGCAACTGCTTTGCAAAATCTGTGCACGTACTATGTTGCTTTCCACAAACCTCAAAACTATTCTCAACCATTTTACATTAATTAAACTACGGAAATTAAATTGCAAATTATAATTCATGCAAACATGTCAACTGCATTCTCAAAATGAATAAAGAGCCAGTAGTCATTAGCTAATGCACTCCCATCAGTCTGAAATGGGGAAGCAGATGGGTCATTCAAGGCTCTAACATTCACTTTCAACTGAAAATCAACAATGAAGCATCCTTTAAAGCCTTATTAAGCATCATGTTTTCTTCCTCTCCTCAAGCCTGTACCTCATCCTACAATTTATCATGATTGCCATGATTTAGCATTAGTGAAGACTTAACACAGTGCAATTGGGAAGCTTTTCCTTGGCACTGCTTGTCTGCAAATGCTGACTCTAGCTGGAAAATAATGTAAATGATAATCAAAATACACAGGAAACACTACAGTCACCAATAAGGACAGTGGCTGGGTCTCTCCTACTGGTCTCCAACACAGCAGGAAGGTTTTCCTGGTGAGGCTTATTTTCTACTCCCCTGTTTGGAAACACATTACAGGCAACTGGCCTTAGGATTTGCTGTTGGGAGGAAGTGGGAAGGGTGAGAAGAGTTAGGGATAAGACAGAAGACATGGAGGAAGACGGACACTCATCCAAACCTATCTTGCTCATTCTTCACTTTCTCCTCCAGTCTCAAAACCCAAGAGTTTGGAACGTTATGAAGAGTTGCCCAATAGACCTTGCTTTTTTCGGGAAATAGAGGCAAAGATCACCTTCCCACACGAATATAGGGAGTGACAAGCAAAATACTTTCTATACATAACTCATATGGCATTTTCATCCAGCATTTGCTGCTTTTTCTGGCTTCATGAGTTAAGGTAGCAGATCACTCACAGCCAGTATATTACCTAGAATTTTAATAAGGATAAGTAATATTCAGCTTGGTGCACACTTTGCACTAGGACCAGATTATATTTGAGACCTTCGGTCACTGTCTTTGTTTGGATGCTCTGGGTACATCTATATCTGCTAGAGAAGATGCGTAGACTTGCGCATGAATAGCTTTACACAAAGAGATGTGAAAGTCCCCGAGCCCCAAAGGATTTCCACCTCTCCTTAGACAAGATACGCTTTTAAGGGAAGGCTCATAAAAACACATCAGAGAGAAACTATTTTCAGTGGAGCATTGACTGTTTTTCTAGCTACAATTCCAAGTGACACAGTGTAAACTCTCCTCCTTACAAAACATGTTGGATAACAAACTGGGAACAGTCCTGCACTGGTGCTGTCCCTTGATCAATATCTGAGCCTGGCATGGCAGGCAGCTAGCTGAAAAGAGGCTGCACTGGGCTGGCAAACGCACTAATAAAATGTAACAATATTCAGTTACAGGCCAGAATTCAAGCGACCTCTCATCGTTATTTACTATATAAGACAAAGTCTGAGACAGCTAGCTTCGAATCATCAGCTCTCAATGGTCCCAGATTCCTGAGGGTCTTCCATAGACTGGATGAAAACTCAAAGTATCTCTGATGTCTAGAGACAGTATTTACCCTCCATTCCATATGGAAGATCACTGTGTATTCCACTTTAGAAATACTACACTAAAATTAATTCTTTACTTTCTTTCCCCTTTTTGGTTTTACTGGATAAGTTATGACTTGACTTTCATTCAAAAAGATAAATGAATTAATGTGCCTGGCTACTGTGGAGTTACGGTTAGGAGATTTCCCAGCCTTCATTTAAGAATATGTTTTCTGGTATTTTAGGAACAGACTCTTTCTTATATGCATAGTAATTTAAATTATTTTTTGATAAAAATGTCTTCAAGTTAGATAAATATATAGCTTATATAAATATATACATTTATACTTTATTTACAACATATACCATATATAAATATATAAAAGGATCATTTCAGGAAAACAAAATCACAACGGCAATCTTCCTCTGAATTATAAATCAAATTAAAATAAAATTTTGTTTCTACATTGTGGTTAAAATTATTCCAAGTTATGCATATATGCATTCATAATAAGGCATTAAAGATTGTGTAATATACACTCTGACAAAATGCAAAAGCACATATAACATTCAAATGTAATAAGAAATAGCATCAAGCAAAACAACTCATGCATAAAAATAAGCAAGATAGATGGCAAAGAGTAAAGATCAAAACTTACTTATGCAGCTTTCTTTAACTTATTGCATATCCAGTAGGAAAGAGCTTCTAGATCTCAGTGCAACTTTAAAAATGGCACATTCCCTGCTTATGCTAAACAAATTATCTGCTTTAGGCAGAAAGACATTTACTCTTGGTGCACTGTTAATGTAGGGGTCAATGCAAGACACTGCACTGGTATGCTTAAAAGGATAAAACTCCACACTATGAAAATCCTCTACAGGAATGTTTGTGATTAAGAAAAACATGGCAAAAGCCTGATGTATGAAATATTGCAGTTTCATTCCTAATTTAGATAATATTCCATATTCCAATATTTTCCTCTTTGTCCACTTCGGTTTTTGTGGTATTTAAAAGCTTTGATCTAGGCTGAAGACAGTGTGATGCAATACTTTTCTGCAAGAAATATGCTAAGAAGTATAATTTAATGCTGGATACTGAACCTTTCCATTATCAAGAAGCAGAAAAGAGTGTCTTTAAATTCCCCTCCTCTTCAACTACTCAAGGCCATGAGCCAAAGTGACCAGGTACATACAGGATTCTTTATCTAATGGCTCGGTACCTTTTGTGCAGAGAGATGTTTTTGGGAAGGCTTCCATTCAGCTTGTTTTGAATTATACTATAGTCTTGATCCGCACTTTATTGAGGCTTTAGGCTTTGTATGTGTATTTGCATAAAACTTTACAGATCAACTTTTATACCATTAGCTGTCTCTGGCATAAATAACCTCTGTGTTTAGCCCATACATATTTACTTGGCAGTGTTACTCAGCATCATGTTTTTGAAGCTTTCCTGCAACATGATAAACTGTGAACAGAAATGGCACAAAGTAAAGCAAAAATTATGATTTTAGAAAGTGCCTGCTTTCAAACTGGCATTTTCATTGTTTACTTTGTTGTCTGATGTTCATTGCACATTGTTCAAGCATATTTTCATATTTAAACCACTTTCTTAAATCATAATATTCTGGAGTTGGTGACACTACTGCTCAATCACTATGCACTGACCAAATGCTTGGAATGCGTAGAAGTGGCTACGAAGCACACAACAAAAAATATCAGCTGACCAAGAACATGCTGTGATGGCAATGACATATTCAGCATAATATCAAAAAACTTCCAATAAAGCTCCTTCTCTGAGTTAAATGAGCAAGCATTACTGATTTGCTTATGAAGAAATACGACTGAAATTTGTGCATAAGGAACTGAAACAGCCTTACTGACAGAGAGAATATAGCTGTGACATCAAAATCTATGTAAAAACGGCATACGACAGGAACAGAAAGGTTTACAAGTAGGAATCTATTAACTCTGGTATAAATAGATTACGTGAGACATCAAACCACACTTCTAATTATGCAAACATTTTAGCTCAGGCTTTTTGTATTAAAACTGATCGTATACAGATTGTTTGCATTAAAAATATATACTTTGCTCTCTTAAAGTACACATTATTCAAATACAGACATCTAATTATATTAACTAGAAATAAATAAAATAGGTCATCTGCAGCGCAGAGCACAAGGATCAAGGTGTGAGCAGTGAGTATCTTGCCCCCAATGTAAGTATCAGATGAGTAGAATGAACTGAAAGGATAAAAACATTCGTAATGCACATAATAAATGTGCTGGCATTATTCAGGATTTTATAAAACAACTTGACATCGCTCTATGAGAAAAACATGCGAAGATGCTAGCTACCACATCTCTTAGCTAGAAGCAATTCAACGTTTCAGTGCTTGGTCTACCACGATTCTGACTACAACAGGGAATTGGGACGGTGTGCCTCACCTGGACCTGTCTCAAACACATCCTCTGAACTCCTAAAACCAGACAGGCCCTCAGCACCAACCCGGACTTTATATGCTGTTCCTGGTGTTAAACCCTTTAAGACAAAGAAGCTTCGAGAACCATTTACAATTTCTTTTTTCCAATCTTCTTTGCCTACAAAAATTTCAGGAAAACAACATATTGGAATTTTAATTTTCTCTACATTACTGAAAGTTTCTAGACAGAATACTATCAATAGTTACCGACTAAATTATGAATTGGCTAAAAATAGCCCTGTTCTATCAAAAAACAACAAAATCATATAAAATTATGACATCAAACAACGTATTGCATGCAATATATTGAAGACATTGCACATGAATTATGAAACTATTTTAAACATTTGTTCCCTTGTACTAGAGAAATACTATTTTCATTTATTTTTATAAAAGGCTTATTGAACTTGCAATTTAAAAGTAAATTAATATAGATTCGAATCATTTAATTAAATTATACTTCTCTAGTTTTACTTAATTTTTACTTTAGTCAGGGAGAAAAAACCTGAACCTCTTTTTCTAGTACAGCCTCAGCTGCTTCTTTAACCAATATCCAGAAAAATGTATTCATGTACTGTTTTTCAGATTGGTCATCTTTAGTCATAACTTTAGAATGACAGGGCATCAAAGAGAAATATCTCAGTTTTGTTAGCTAACTGCATTTTAATTATTACTGCTATTATCAAAGATTAGAAACTGTTTTTACGCCAATAAATGTAGGTTGGTTGATACTTTAATTTAACAAAAATATTGTTTTGATTGTATCTCTTATTTAATACTTTTCCCTGAATTGGGCATAATTTAGGAAAAATGTTGTATCCTATTTTGATGCAAGTCATCATGTTTTTACACATATAATTGTAAAAGAACTTCATGTAAACTACATTTTTAGAAGTTCACGTTCAAAAGGATCTATAAAATAATACAAAGGAACAAAGGTCAATATTTTCTCTAAGCTTCAATAGCTGCTATGCATTTATGCTTATTAAAAGGGAAATTATTTGACTTTTCCAATTAAATTAAAAAATAATTCTTCTAGACATTTAAGAGCTATCATCAACACTGAGTGAGATTAGGACCGAATTCACTATTAAAAACTTTGAAAATATATCTGAACACATTAGCAAAATTTAATGAAATGACTTCTTACTGCCTGCTACACCATATTCAACATAAAAGTTCGCATGATCTGGTCCCTCATACTCCCAACTGATATTGGCATAGGTCTCAGCGGCAGCTGTCGTAACATTTCTGATCCTTGGATAAAGTGGTTGCACTGAATATACAATAGAAAAACAAAGCAGAATACGAAATTGTGACTTCATACTTAAAAAAAAAATACTGTGTGATTTTAGACTGCATACAATGAAAGTATAGTTCATTTGTCATTGTTTCCATTACTGGAAATTAGTGACTAAAGTAGTGTATTTGCTAACTGAATCCTGGGCAGTGAAATTATCAAGTAAAATCTATGTATTTTACTGAGCGTGCCCTGTATCACAAAAACTGCCGAATACTTAAAAATAGCTAATTGCCAAAATTCCGGAAAGCATTATTTCTATTCATCTAGAGGTAAAATGCAGACAGCTGGAAAGTGAGGACATTGTCAGAGTAACGAGAAATGGTAGGAGAGAACAGAGTTACGAAGAGGGTACATACACACCTCCATTTATGCCACCTGTCACGGAATGTCTCAACTGCAAGCCCTTACAGGATTTTGTCTCTATTGCATCAATAATGATAAAAAACGGAAGACAATACCCTTATAGAATGTTGGACGGACAGTGTGCATGACTGGGGAGGTTGCAAAAAGGATTTCTGAATATCCTTCACCATCAGAGACAGTAGGAGAGAGAAAATAAAGAGTAAAAACACTTTGCGTCAAAAATGCAATAATAATACAGTTAAACCTTACCTGTTAAATAACACATGCACACTCTAAATTCATGCAGAATTCAATTAGTTTTACGTGTTAAAATATGAAACAGCTAAGTGATACACATGTATTTGAAAACAAACTGAAATATGTGTGTACTGGCACCTTTGCTTCCACAGAACATTTCTGAAATCAGCTTCATTAGCATTACGGATTCAGGGCACCTTTAGACAGTGGAACATGAGATGCCAGGTATTAGAAAGCCAGTATCAAAATATTCTGGAGTGAAGGACACAAGTCACTGGAATGAAAGAAGCCGATAAATTTAAGGTACTGTGTCTCAGTGCTGACATTCTTGTTAGACAACAGGACTTTTCACAGATATGCATAATGCCCACATCTATGAAAAGAAGCACTTCTCATCCTGTAATTAGCCACTTCTTTGCTTATACCTTAATTCTTTGTTCTCCAATTACGCTTGTTACAAAGGAACATATTATTTCGGTATTTTTGTTTTCCTAATATTAATGAAAAATAGATGCTCTAATACTGTAACAGCGCAGATATAAAAGATGCTTCTCAAAGGCACGAAATTAGTTTTCAATGAAAATGTCTCACTAGGTTTGATACTGACTTTTCTATCCTGCTAAAAATATCTTTCCTGTTAGAAAGAGCATCGAATATATTTCCCAAAATATTCCTCAAAATATATCCCAACTATTTCCAAAAATATTTCCCATGAAATATCAGAGGTAAAAACCTAGACTCAGTAAAGACAAACAGCAGAATTCCAATGGCATCATCTACATTAGAAAAAAAAAAATGAGGAAAAGCCTGTTCTCAAGGCGAGAGGTGCTGTCCATATGGCTGACTGGAAGAAGTTCCAAATTAGATTCAAAAAGCAAATCGCTTTGGCATGGTAAAATAAATTTGTATACAACCCCCTAACATGGACTAAATAATATGAGTACCAAGTCTATCAAACTATAGTTTCTGAGTATTTTTAAAAAATACCTGAACTGTGCAAATTCCATCAATTCTCTGATTACAACTTTTAAGAACATCAGATTTTTTATTGAAATATTCTTCTCCTTAACTCTATTTCAGTAGTACTCATTCAACTCTTCAGTCTGTATTAAACTAATTACTCCCACATCTGATGTCTTTGGAGGCAAGTTGTGCTTATGTATTTTATATGTAATATCTTTCACCAACCAAAAATAACAAGGAATATATGATTTAAATATGATTTAAATATGATTTAAATAACAAAGAATATATTTCTTGGCTAAAAACTCCTGAACAAAGTTGAATAGAAAGCACTAGATTTTTATAAAAGCCATCTACGTTACTAAGTAAACAACAAACCCCTTAAGAAATACTAAAGCCAGAGCTGGCTGTGGGAAATCTGGCATGTAACCATATACACTATGGTAATGCAAGGGGATTAGATTCTGCTTCTCTGTTCCACTTGAAGGTAGAGAGAGGAAAGAACGGTGGGCTCTAAATTTAGAAAGGTGTGGAGTCTGAGACTGCAGGCAGGATACATAAACTTCCTCCCACATCTCCACATATGAACAGGTGCTTGTTACAATCAGTATCTAAGCATTTGTTCTGTGCCGAGAAAAGAACCTGTTTGTATTCCAAATATGACTTTGTTTTCTTTCATTAATCATGTTTTCTCAAACACTGTATTTTCTTGGATTTTGCTCTTCCACAAAAAATGTCTAATTAGCAGCACAACTGTATGACTCATCACCATCAAAGACAGAACAAACTATTAGCAGTAATGAGTTCCAAACTCTTGCAAACAGATCACAGAACCACAGAACCACAGAATGTCCGGGGTTGGAAGGGATCTTGAAAGATCATCTAATACAACCCCTCTGCCAGAGCAGGATCACCTAAAGCAGGTCATACAGGAACGCGTCCAGGCAGGCTTTGAGTGTCTCCAGAGAAGGAGACTCCACAACCTCTCTGGGCAGCCCGTGCCAGTGCTCTGTCACCCTCACAGTGAAAAAGTTTCTCCTAATGCTTTTGTGGAACCTCCCATGCTCCAGCTTGTATCCATTGCACCTTGTCCTGTCACTGGATATCGCTGAGAAGAGCCTGGCTCCATCCTCCTGACACTTGCCCTTTACACATTTATGAACATTAAGAAGGTCACCCCTCAGCCTCCTCTTCTTCAAGCTAAAGAGACCCAGCTCCTTCAGCCTTTCCTCATAAGGGAGATGTTCCACTTCCCCCTCCTCGTGTCTGAGTGTTTGGGGATAAAGCACTCGTCTTGTCTTATGTAAGACTCCAGATGACAGCTTCTGTAACACTAAGCATATTCCATAATCACCTTCCCTCCATCTCATCTTGTGTTTTGTGGGTTGTTGTTTTTTTTTTCATATCCAATTTCCAGCTTCTGCTCTGAGTAAAGAGTTGCCTGCTAGATCAAAGACCTGGTATCTGGTAGATGTCTTTCTGTTTATATGATTATATGTAACAATGAAGTTAGCTCTGAAAATCACCATCATTTCCTTGGTGTTTTAGTTTCTAAATGCCATCAAGTGACTGATTTAGGCCTAGCCTCAAAGCGAAATTTTCCTTTCTTTTCATATTAATTCCAGTGCTTTTTTAGTGGAGTTTTTTGTAGAGTTGCATTTAATCTTCCAGCCTTTCAGGAACACAGTTCCTCCAAACAGCATATTCAATACAATTTAATAAGACGTGATGTGGGGAATGAACGGGTTTTAACAACAGAATAGGTGCTCTCTCTCAAGATTTAGTTGAGCAGAACAATAAATAAACTAATCCCCAAAGTGACTAAACTTTAGAAATATTCCTGGCAATCACCTGATCTTCGGGGAAAAAGGGCGGATAAGTGACAAGCATGCATTCATAGATTGGTGTTTTATGGAGAAAAAAAAAACATAAAGCACAGACAAATAGTGAAGATGTATATATAAAAAGGAAAATAAGGAAAAAACCCCACTCCCACACACAAGAAAAGCTGAAGGTAAAAGATAATAGATTTCGTCAGAGCCTATAAGACACAGAGAAAGGTTTTGGTTTTGTTTGCTTTTTAACCTACAACTTCTACTGTATGAAATTCAATCCTTAATATAACGCAGGAGTGAATTCCTTTTCTGCAAGCGAGAGATGGCCATTAGTCACTTCTGAGATTACTTAGGCCACTACAGGAGCATTCCTGTAGTGCAAGAAACACAGAAGTGAGAGAAGAAATGCAAGGAACCCTTTCACAGAGACGCATTCAGCATGGCATGGATTATGTGTGACTTCTACGAAGAGAAAGGTATTGGCAGGAATGTTTGCATTGCAATAATCATTGGTTTCTCTAGTCTAGCATGCAAAGCATTGTCATTGCGCCCAGGAGACTTAAAAGAGGACAAAACTGATTCAGTTTAGCAGGATGTACTGAAAGAATCACACAGATTAAGGAGAGCGGCTGAAGACAAAATACAAAATACTATAATCAACTTGCAAAGAAAAAGCAGCTTGAACTTGTTGGCAAAAAATATGGAGACACCATGTGAAATGATTCAAAGAGGGAGGGAAAACAGATGGTGGGCAGGGAAGGAAAAGCATTTTCTACAGAACAAAGAAAACTGAGATGAACCTCTCCTCTATCAAGAAATCGAGATATGAACTCAGCTGAGAATGATTTCTAGCCTACAGTAAAGAGCTACATATTGGAGACACAGTCAGAAAAAATGAATCATTCAAACTCAGAGGCTAGACTACTTGTTTTTCTCACCTGCAACATGTGTATTTCTGTCAATAATGCTTGAGATGTGAAGCTGACATGAAGACAGACCAGACTGAGTACCGCATTGAAAGGAAGCATTAGCTTCAACTATAAGCAACTGTGATCTCACAGCCTTACCTCAATTGTACTTCAGGACTGCCAGCTGCCACGGTCTGCATGCATGCCACTACCTTGCTTTCAAATAAAAGTGTTGACTAAATCGTAAAGAAACTTAAAAAGTGAAACAAGGATGTTTGTGAAACAAGACATGTCACCCTGTGACTCCCTACACTTTGCCTTACAGCAAACACAGTAACGAGCCCCTGGGACTGATTATTTCAATCAGCAAATTTCATTTCTACCACTGGTAAAATTTGTATTCTCTTCCTTCCTCTACAGATTAGTTATTTCAAACTCCTAATGGAAAAGGGTAGAAAAGACTTGACTCCAGTGATCACTTTCCAGCTGCTACTATAATTATTTTATATGTAATCAGGTTCTTATTCCCCAGTTTTTCTCACACCTGTTACCCGATGCCCATGATTAGATGTCAAAACATAAATAGTAATAGTAATGCATACTGCTTATCTAATACTGGGTATAATACATTATACTTTACATGTAAAGTTTTCAGACACATTTAGAATACTGGCTGCTGAGAAGAAAAACTATTTTTTCTTTTTAGTGCCATAATTTTATTAAATTTAAGTAGTTCATAACAGCACAGTATTATAAAGAAAAAAGATAGTGCTAGTCAAATAGGAGTATCAACTATAACAGGATAGCCTGCCTATCTCGTAAAATAACATATCTCACAATTTACTCATATGGGCTTGTGAGAGAATGAGGTTAATCTCCTCTACTACGTTTTCCTTAGAGAAGAAAAAAAGCTTCAATGTTTGTAATTCATCAAGATCCATTGCATTTCTGCCACTTGATGAAATGTCAGTTTGTTTAAAGAACTTTTTAATTAGGATGATGCCCATATTACAGGGAGACAATAATTTCTTCCTTATATTGCCCCCCCATTTGAATATAGCTTCTAAGTTCTATTCAAGCTACAGAAAAGAATATTTATCTAAATCCCCCAGCCTTCACCTCATATTTCACTTCTTTTTTTAAAAAAAACCTAAAATTGTTATTTTACCTTATGGGAAAAATGCACAGTGCTTGCTTCTCTACTTATTGGTCTATAATATACTGGATATCTTTCCTTAACACCAGTACAGTCATTGTAATCAGCCAAACTCAGGTGGGACAAATATTGTGTCAAGTGCAGCAGCAAGCACACTGTGGGCACATTCATTGTTTTCAAAGTAATAAAAAGAGGCAGTGAAGGGCCAATGCCTATCTAAAGAGATGGTAAAAGACATATGGTGCCAAGAGACAGGGAAGGTATGTCAGAACTAAACAAAAATACCAAGACATTCTCAGATCCTTAGATTTACTGTAGCAATATTTCCTTCTGCACTTTAACATACAGTTTTACTCTGAGAAGAAATGAACGCCCTAAGTCGCACGTCTCACCCAGGTTTAGATGATTTGAATTCCTCCTAGATATTGTGTCTAATGTTTCTGACAGGTCTCCAGAGGCAGACAGCCAACAGAAAACACCAAGTGCAGAAATCTCAGTGCAGTTTAGGCTGGCTGAATCTGGGACCTATTGTCTTAACGTCCAAGATGAATGTGATCAAATTGAAATAGAAAGGCTAATTGCTTATTTTTCTGCTAAGTTCTGCCCTTCAAAATGAAAAACTGAGACGTTTTTGACAGATGACAATAGAGTTGAGAATATCTTAAGGGGGCTGGTTAGCTCAGTCAGTTGAGCGTGGCACTAATAACGCTAAGGTCGCGGGTTCGATTCCCGTTTGGTCCCCATGTGTTGCCTGATCCCGTCAAGAGGTGGCGGCCCTGGTGACAGGGAGGCTGGATTAAAATGATCTCTAAGGTCCCTTCCAGCTTAGGCCATTCTATGATTCTATGATCTAAAGTTCACCTTCTCCAGTGGCTTTGGGTCACATTATTAAGAACTGTATATATGTATAGGCCCTTAACAGAGGAGTAAAGATTCTCTGCTGGGTATGGCTTCTTCTTGAGTGGGACGACTATTTCTATCTTCCAAATCCACCCACTCATGAGACCAAAATATTTTGCACTTGATCTTAGTAATGTGATCCTCCTTTTCCTTCCTCATAGTCCCTGATGAGTAGTGAAACAGTTAATCACTTTAATGTAAGTAACCACTGAGAACATTCATCTCAGACCTGCAGCAACTCAGATGTCCTAACAGATGTCAGGGCTTTAGTTCCACCCTGCTTGCAGTTCCAAAGTTTTCTTTGCAATTGTAAGAGTTAGATGTTACAGGAATATGTGAAAATCTTGAAACCATAAACGGCACGGAACCAAACAAAGACATCTGCTTAGTTTTCAGAGAATCTGAGATGACAGCTCTGAAACGTGAGCTGCTCCAGCTGATCTTACAAATAAGATGCTTTCTGCTAGCCCTAGACTCTGATACAGCTATAATTAGACCTCCAGTTTTCCTTGCATGAGGTTTTTATTGTCAGCTATAAATAATGAGACCTTAATTTGCATTTCTGCTGTTAATGTCCAGGACTAAAAGCCAGTTTGATTATTCCTATCTATGCTGACTTCTCAGCTACAACTGGCTAAAAAGCAGTAAGAAGGACTTGTCATTAAAATAAATCCACAACTCCATACACTTAACAGAAACGCATATGATATTAGACTATGCCAATATATACATCATATATGCACAAATGCCTGCATGCATGCATACATATATATAGCGAGACTGATTTATACCAGATTGAGTGAATTAAGTTCTTTTTTATGGCTACTACAATTCAAAGCACCTGATCACCAACTGGAAAGAAAATATATGTAAAAAAATTTCTGCTGTCTTTTCCAAGTTTGTAAAAAATGCTGGATATTTCATGTACAGATTTTAATTTGGGATGTTTATGATCTGAGAATCTGAAGCACAGGTGTTCATTACTGTTAATAACACTTCTGATAGAATGACACATACATTCAGAGATACCCTCTGACTTAGAGCTACCTCAGGATAATCTTTCCTTCTGACAGTATCAAAATTCATAAAAACTGTGTGCGAAAACACGAAGAACACCTTGTTTGACAGAAGAACTGCGGCATACAGAGCTAAGTATTACTGAATTCAAGAGTAAGGATGATAATAGGTTCCACTCTCTGAAATGTCCTCAAGTATTCACTCAGTATCTGGGAAACTAAGGCAGCAGGAAGCCACTTGCCTCTGTATTCAATCTGATACCCAAACTGAGAAGTATACAGAGGGGATTGTCAGTCATCTGTCTCCTATGCATGGCTGGCTTGCAAGTGAAATAAATGTGCTCAAATGGGTAGCATTAATCAGCAGTGAGAAAAGGAACACACCTACTTCTTTTGAAACAAAAAAATGCACATGGCACAGGCAGTAAAAAAATCTCCTTCGCAAAAGTGTAGTTTTTTCTCTACTCCAGCTAATCAGTGCTAGCGCACCTGGATCCTGAATATTTATGAGAGTGACATACATCTGTTAAATGTTCAGAAATAATTAGACTTTGCTGAAGCAAAGCTAATGAATTCCCCTGGAACTCTGTGGTAAAATAAACAGATGAAAAGTGTTAATAAGCGTTCTGGATCCCTTAAAAAAAAGAAAAAAAATAAACAAAAAAACCCAATAAAACCCACAAATGTTTTCTTCCAGCACTGATTAATACTTTGTATAGCAATGTGTAGTTCAAGATTTTCTGTCCTTACCACTGCAATTTCCCCATTTGCAACACTGCAAAATCCACACATTAACAAATCATGCAGTTTAATTTTACCTTTGCCTGCACCTACAGCAGGACGGAGAATACCAGCTTTAACGGAGGAAAACAAGAATAGGAACACTATATAATTAGATACAACACCAAAGGGAACATACATACATAATTTCATTATAAACTAGAAAAACATGCAGACTAGATAAAAGTTATTAATTCAAATAAATTAGAAACATTCCACTTAAGCTGAACATTGACAGACTATATTACAAGACAAAAATTAACATACATGCGTTTACAAAATTTTATCGCTCATGCTTGTTAAGATTCACGGTTTAAAATAAATGTGACTCATATGCAACCTTAGTACACTATTAGAGAACTTTCGTTGTATACCAACTCATCTATGGCAATTCCAATAAACTATGATTTTACTAAGCATAAACATACATGAAAAGATGGTATCAATAGACTTAACATTAAGATGTGCAAAATCATAACAGACTTCCTGCCAAAATTTCCCTTTTGCTTGAAATTACTCTTATATTATTAAGCTTTCATGCTTAAATAAATAACAGTTTCAACAACAGAACTGCCAAAATCAGAGACTAGAATGACTACAAATGTAAACATCAATAGCGACAGGACTGAAAAACATACTTAAGAGTTTTTAAATATTATATGTCGCCAGTTATTTGGGACCATAGGTTACAAATTTATTTCTGCACTTTTTTGGAAGTTACAGTTTTTGCCAGCTCTGTGAAAAAAAGTTTAGAACTCACAGAAGCTGTTGCATACTTCAAAAGAGAAATATTTTCCTCTTGCCACAAAGCTGCATCATTTCAGTATTGTTCTCTGTGACCAGAGCAGGGCAATGAAGCAGAGTAGGTGAATGGAGGACGACTACTTAAAATGCAAAGTTACTCGAAACTCTGAAGCCCAGAAAAGCCAGTCTTAGAACTTGTAAATTTATATCAAAAGTAGGGGTTTTACACATCTTTTAGGGCCTCCACTACAGTAGAAAACCTCTGCATATCTTTTCCTAAAAACGATTTAAAATCTTTTTTTAGTGTATAATACAGTTAAGAAAGCTCTAGGGAAAAAAGCTTACTAGGGGCTATTTTATTAATGGAAGGAAGTTGTAGCAATATTTTAAATAAAATTTATGGTGTTTTTTAAACTCAGTGGGCTTTTTTATACATACCCATCTTACCTTCATCCATAATTGTTACTGCTTCCTCAGTTATCTGACTTCCTGATCCAACTGAAGTTTGTGCATTAAAGTAAAACTTGTATCGTGTACTGTAATTTAAATTCTTTAATATCATGCTGCTCTCATTGGCAGGAATCCTTATCTCTACCAAGGGACCCAATTCATGTGTGTTGTTAACTGTGTTACAAGAGAAAAGAGAAGAGTTAGGAAAACTAAAAAAAAAACACGACCACTGCATTAAAACAGGTGCTTTTTTGGTTTATATTTATTTGTTTTGTTTGTCTGCTGCATAGAATCATAGAATCATAGAATGGCCTAGGCTGGAAGGGACCTTAGAGATCATTTAATACAACCTCCCTGTCATGAGCAGGGATGCCTCTCAGCTAGATCAGGTAACATATTATTCATTTCAGGTTGTATGAATGCCAATTTACAGTTTCATAAGAAAGTCACTTTTCTGCAAAAAGGAGCTATGTGAGGGGCCAAAATTCCACAAGGAGATAGGAAACAGCTACAAATTTTTAAAGTTCAAGTTCCATTCTCACAGATAGCCAAGGCAACTTAGTTCATATCAAATGATCTGAAATTACACACATTTGAGACACTGATCATTAGAAAATTCTGAAACTCGAACAAGCTGCCTCATAATAAATTGAGTATGCTTAGGAAAAAAAATACTGAAGTGACTTGCATCTTGGTCTAGTGGAGGATGTCCCTGCCCATGGTGGGGGGGTTGGAACTAGATGATCTTTAAGGTCCTTTCCAATCCTGACAATTCTATGATTCTACAATCTAATGCCAAGGAACAGTGGAAGAAAACGAATTTCCTTCATCTGTTCCATACACACAAAACTCTTAAAAAATTTCTAGTGCCACTGCTGAAAAAATTCTGGACAAATAAGCAGCAGCACGGGGATCCTAAGGAAGTAATTTATAGCTCTGTTATGAGTAAATTTCACATTTATGAATTTTCATTTTAAAATTAAAATATCATGAAAACTGAAGAAGGAAACAACAATAAAATTGTTTGATGGATTTAAACTATTTCTAAAGAGATTTTCTCTGCAGTTACAATATAGGATTTGTAAGTAGTAGCATATTGCTTCCAAGTTGTGGCTATCAATGATATATAGGCCTTCACATCCATTTTTCTGCGAAGCATGGCTTAAAGAAACAAAAGTAATAGAAAAATGCGAACCTTGTTCTTGAGCAAGTGAAGTTTTCCAGTTACCTATATTGTCAAAACACTTTAATCTTTTTCAAACTTGACATCAACAATGCAATCATGTCTTTTGTACATTAAAATATAACAGATCTTTTTCTTAATAAATGGATTGCTATGTGGCCGACATATTCTCTGAGTTATATATTCATAATTAACTTACTTGGCTGAAACTTCAGTATATATGATATCAAAACACCATTGGGATGGGTAGGTGAACCCCACTCCAGAGTCAAAGAGTCCAGTGTTGGGTTAGTGATCTTCAAAAAGGAGGGTGAGCTAGGAACTTTTAAGAAGAATATACAGTAAATAAAAAGGAGATTAACTTAAGACAGTTCACAAATTATTAATTCTTAAGGATATTACTATCACGAGACAGATTATTATATTATGGTGTTCAAAACACAAATTCAGCAACTACACCCTTAGTATTCTATTTCTGAATATACCACATTTAAGTTATTCTCTAGCTTTCTCATTTCATACCTCCTTCAGGGGTCTTAAACGCTTTGTCTGGGCTTGCTGGTCCTTCTCCTTTACCATTAACAACTCTAACATTCAGCTTGTAAGAACTATAGGGCTCCAGCCCTGGCAACATTCCAAAAGTCTTGTTTCCCCTGAAAGTCAAGATCTTTTTCTCTACATGCCGCCTACTCCTTCTGGATAGACTCTGCACTTTCCAGTAGTAAACCTAAAGACAAAAGAAAATCTAGAGTGAGTGTTTAGGTGTTCTGAATTTACCAACACTAAGCATTTCCATGAGTATCCGTGAATTATAGGTAGGAATAACTGAAATTTTAATAAGCTCATGAGCAAAAAAACATAGAGCTTTCCTGCTTCAGAAACAGACCTTGTCCTGAAACAGTCATGCCTGCACAACTGGGTGAAGACTATCACCTGCCACTT
Organism: Apaloderma vittatum; assembly: GCF_000703405.1. Lineage (NCBI taxonomy): Eukaryota > Metazoa > Chordata > Aves > Trogoniformes > Trogonidae > Apaloderma > Apaloderma vittatum. The sequence goes on from NW_009705277.1 coordinate 68,064, forward strand.
CTGTTAATGTTCAAAACCAGTTTGACACAAGTTCTGGTTTGGAACTGCAAGTACATGATAACTCTTGTGTTAGCAAGTCCATCTGAGGGGCAGGACTCCTTCATATCATTCATTCTTTCAGTTAGATATTTACACAGCTTGCATTTTGCCACCTTGCTCTGTCACACACCTGACCAGGCTATTCCCTGTGATATGGAAGCCAAAAAGATACTTTTGAATGGGAAAGAAACCAAAAGATTTGTCTGGGCTGGAGAAACACAGAAGTTCTGAAAGGCTGCTGAGATTACAGTCATGGAATGTTCTCCACCTGGGGAAAAGAAGACTATTTCTCCATTTATGTGACAATTAGATCAGATCACAAAGCTGATTCTGGTGTCCATTTTGCTGATTAAGTTTCTAAGAAACTACAGATGAGCCTGAGAGGTAATTACCTTGACTGCACTCTTTTTACTACACAGTCTCTCTACTATGATAACTGGAAACATATTAAGAGTTGTCCTTACAAAGACTTGGGTTACTCCTAGGATTATCAGCTTCAAATACACCATTGTTCATTTTTCAGAGCATAATTTTCATGCATGTATGACTGTACGCTAAAACTGATACAGCAATATAAACGGATAAAATTCTGGTTCCATTCAGACCAACTGCAAAAGACCTCTTTAATTAAGGAAGCTGGGATTTCACATATGAATTCACAAAAGGGAACTGTTAAGACTTACAAAGCCAACTCAATAGCTTACACAGCAATGTTACACTAACACCAGCTTTCTATGGCCAACAACATACCATCTCACTCTAATCGCTGTTAAATGCCACTGTGTTTTACATGGCTTGAGATAAGGTTTTTCAACACTGTCAGCTGTCATCCTGTAGCTCTCATCCTAGTGTAGAAAGCCATTTATGAGCTAACAAAAGCTTGAAGTGTTGGTACTATTAGTATTGAAACTCCTAAGGTATAGTTCATGTTTTTTTAAGACTGTTAGCCAGCAATGTTTCACAAACCACATTATTATAGTTGGGTAATCACTTGTCATTAGCTAGGCTGAAATTAAGAGAGCTTTAATAAACTGGGTTTGACATGCAGTGATTTGGAAGAGGATTATAACAGTAAAAGACATCACATCACATTTTTCACTGTATTCAATAACCACTGAATTAATAACAGGAAAAATGGAAGCAGTACCAATGAATTCTTTTAGAAAATTCTTGTTAGGTTTGAAATGCTTTATAATACCACAGAATATCAAGTGACAGCTGGATTAATACAAAAGAAAAATATGAGTGATGCGCTATAGACTGCTGCTAGCTAGATGTCTTCCTGCTTTGTTCACACTCTTGTCTTCACAACATGAGTCTTTACAAAAACACCCCTCTCTTTATTAAGAAATATATCCCTAATGCAATACCGCATATTGGTCTGAAATAATTTTATTAATACGGAAAGCCTGAGTTTGCTAGTAAGATTTTGCTGATGTGTTTAAAAAGAGATAGTCATGTGCTTTGTAAGCTATGACAATGATTAAGACATTTAAAGTGTACTCTGCATCCATGAAAAGCTTTCAGCTTCTACTCAGGGAAAGCTTTATAATAGAAACTATACACCAGGTCTTGGGACTTGTCATGTCTTGTCTAGTTTTTAAGCTATTTTAGCTTCATTTAGCTCTATCTGAAAAAATATTTAAGAAACTTTTTTGCCACCCACAAGTTATCCAACAATATACCACTGTCATGTTTATCCTAGCCATAACAGTAAGACTACTCAGTGGTCAGGTCTGTTGTCAGTCCTTTGTACTTGAGTTTGTTTTATTTATGACTATTGACTAACTTATTTTATAGCTTCAGTTTTGCTTAGCTATCTGTAACTGTGTTGTTCTTCTCCCCACAGAAAAAAAAAATCATACCATTTTGTTAGAACATATTTATTAGTATACTTGCAGAGAAGTAAAGAAGTAATTATCTCTTATTTTCTTCTCCTGTTGCCTAGGAAGTCAGTATATCCTCATTTCACTCTTCTCTCTGCAACCAGCCTACCATGCTGCTGCAGTTTCCACCCCTGATGGGCTTCTAGTGCAACCTGTGAAGCAACTTTTGCCATCAGATTTTCCCTGAATTTCTAACCTTGAAGTCCTTCTGCTTCCCATTTTGTATTAACTGCATGCTTCTGTCTCCAACACAGTCTTCTCAGTTATCATCAAAGCCAGTACATTATCTTACACTAAGCCTCCTTCAATTATATGTACACTCCAACTCATCTGCTATTTCTTATCTCCTTAAATTGAGCTTTTAAACTCAGCTTTTTCCGGGTCTCCAGAAAGACAGAGCACCCAGCATAAGATAGGAAGTGGCTAGTTACTCAGAATTAAAAATGTGATTAATCATATTATGGCAGAAAATGAGTAATCTTAGCATTAGACCTAGAAGAGACTCCTACAGAAACTATTCCTCCTCATCCTCTAAATAACCTTCTGGAATAAGATCTGTAAAATTGTCATCTTCTTAATCTATATAAAGTGTGCAAGCTTAATTGCAAATACCTCCCATTTCTCTTCAAGGACAGTCACAGGAGGATAGTGCTACAAGGCTGGAACTCTGCTGAACTTTGAATTAATTCTATCAATGCTGTTGCTCTTGCCAGCAGAACTTGTGAGCTCACTGAGAAGCAAGATTCCTTTTGTATGTCAATTACTTCAATCTGGATACAATCTCATACAGGGAGAGTGATGTGTTTCAATAAATGAGAAACAGAATGCTTTAGACTGTACTTACTTTGTACCCTTGGAGGTGTCCTCGTACAGTTTTTATTGGAACCGGGTCCCAATGCACCTTTGCTAGCGTACTGTTAATAACATGAACCTGCACATTGCCTGGAGCAACCATTGGCACTATGGGGAAAGGATGCAACAAGTTAGAATGAGAAAACACACGAACATACTTTTTCAGAATGAGTCTTTGCATTGCATTCAAGGAGTAGGCTAAACCGTTCCTATGTCAAAAAGCTGACCTCAAGATGAATAGTACAGAGTATCATGAATCCTTGTGATTTCCAAGTGACTTAATTGTAATTAAAAAAACCAAGTCTACTATCTCCCTTTTTCAATATTTTAGATTACACATTTAGCAGCTTTTAACTAAAACAATTGAGTCAAACTACGAAACTTACAGTCCTCCCCTGAATGTCCAATCACCTCTGATGGCTCTGGTGCATATCCCAGGTCATTTAAAGCTTGTACTTTTATTTCATAAGGGACAAAAGTTGGTGTACCAGACACAATATACTTAGATACATTTGCAACTATAACTGATGTCCATTCATCATCAACATCTTTCTGACGCCAGCTGACTTTGTACTGAAGCCCCGGTCCATTAGACTGAAAGCCTTTTAAAGACTGAAATGAAAAGAAATATATTTTAAAACATTCTGAAGCATCTGAAAAATCCAAAGTCACAAAAGGAATACGCTCAGTCTTCTTTAGAATTTTACTGAAAATTTACCACTGTGTTCTGTGATAGAGAAGCACTGTTAAAATTTCCAAGCTTTTACAGGAGGTCAGTTCAGTTGCTCTTCATTCATTTGTAAAAATCACATTGAATGGTGAGCATGGTTAATTCTCATGCAACTATACATTGTGATATCTCTATATAAATTTTGTTTTCAGAAGACAATATTTCTTAGGAAGAGGAAGAGGGAAAACCAGACTTACACCAACTCCCTAAAAACAGTGTTCCCTAGAAAAGGTTTCTCGTCTGGGATGGGAAATTGGTTTTACATCTATCTCCTTGAGATCCTGTCATGATGGTAAGGGAATGACAGATTAAACTTCTCCACAAAAGTTTTTTAGTGGTAGAATGTATGATAATTTAGTTTATTACAAAAGTTGAATTAGTAGAATTAGTTGAATTAGTTGAATTAGTAGAATTAGTATACACATTACAATTAATTCCAAAAAGAAGACTCTACTTGAGATAAACCTCAGTTTATATATATAAGTTCTCCTAAATTGGCAGCAAAACATCCTGTATTACCAAATTAACGGCTTATCTTGGGAAATCACTCATGGAAAATACAGCATCTTAACTTTTTTTTTTCTATAATGCATGTAGCTTTTCCCTGAAAATAATGATGGGAAAATGTCTGGATTTCACTCTTCTTCAAGAATGATTTAGGCAAGCAATGCTTTGGGTATTCTCACAACGTGTTCACAAATCATCACTATTTCTCAAAAAAGAATGCTACTCACAGACCTGAAAGCAAACACTTACCTCCCATGTTATTACCAAATTATCAGGTTCTGAGCCTATCCCTTGTACATTAGAAGGATTTTCATCAGGATCTAAAAATAAAATATTTACATGTGAATAAGAATGACTGCTGTTTGCATTCCAAACTAACTCAGTGCCATTCACAGTATAAATCAATCAGCAATGAGCAGAAATAGTTATTTACTTGCAGATTTTGTCAGGTACTGCTCAGATGGTTCACTTGGCTGACTCCTGCCAATCTCATTGACAGCTATCACGCGGAATGAGTAGTTGACATACGGAGACAACTTCAACTGCACTGTTGTCTGAGTTCCAGGAACTTCCGTCTGGTAATGCCATACCCCTGGTTCATGCAGCCCATCTTCATATTCAATCACAAAGTCTGCAAACAGAAATTAAATCCAACTTTATGTCAAAACTTGCAACACTTTCCTAGATCAGTGAAGGCATTTCTGAATAGGCTTAATCAGAATGGAGCGATCCAATCAACGTTTTTAAAAGTCACGGAAATTGAAACGTAAGTACCCAAACCAGAACACAGATCTATAGTGTGGATCTCAGAAGCACTGCCTAGGTAGAAACATAATAGAAGCACTCTCACTTTTGTTACTTGGTATTTTCACTAATGCAGCTACCTGCCAGGTTATTACAAGAGCTCTCTCTTAGGTACTGGATTTTAATGCAACAGGAACCCTTGAACTATCACAGCAAGGAAGTGGGACAAGATCGGAATTTTGATGTAGAAGTGATACTTGGCTGACAAATACATTGGGATTAGTCGTATCAAGGTGACTGTAAGTTGTGCCTATACAACACTAAAACTCTCTAAGTATTCCATTTTCCCCAGTGAGACTGGCTTAATGAAAAACTATTTAAAGTCAAGAAGCTATACTTGAGGAAGGTTTTTGAGAGCACTTTTCAGAATCTTCAAATTAAGTCAAGGAATGTATGTTCAGAAGCTAAATTTCTTGAGAGTTCTCTGTGTGAATATTACAGTGATTACTGTTAAGACCCCACAGAGTATATAAGCTCAGGGATAAATACATTTGTAGAACTCCAAATAGATAATCATGTTCATTACGAAAGACAAAAGGACTTTTGTCAGCTGTGAAATAGCCCAAAAAAGCTTCCTGCTCTTAGGTATGAGACATAAATTTTTAAACACTTGAAGAGGAATTGTTAGGATACCAAAAATATACGGGAAAAGAATACATAATCTCGAGCACATTCCATGGAATCTTAAGTTTAGATATACAAAATTTACATAAATATCAAATGTTTGTGTATTGTGTAACAAAAATTTTCCCATGTCTCATGTATAGGTGCAGACAAGAAGAGAGAATATGACTTCAAATACATCCTGTCTGCACTACTGAAGAAATTCTGAGGGGCAGCTAGAAATTGCTTTTAGAATACTCACAGTACCACATAGAAATAACGCACAACAGTCTGAGGAGCCAAGATGTTAGAGAAGTAAAACAGGTAAGTAGTACTAATCATACCCTTCTGGACTTAAGGCTTGCAGATGTCATCCTGACCTGAGCAGTAACAAAGAGGGAGAATTGGCCCCAAATTACTGTCCGAGTTACAGCTGGTGTTGTGTGCTCAGAGAGAAAGGTCTTGGGATGGGACATTCTCTGGAACAAAGTCTTTGTTGAAAAGTTGAAACTACTACATGTTGAAAAAAAAAACGAAAACAAACCACCCATAAAATTTTCACTACTGCTTTTGGCTTCCCTTATAACTAGCATTCTTCCTGCAACTCCAGTATAACAATTTATAGGACGCTTCAAGGGAAAAAAAAAACACCTATCTGAGCTTTCAGAGAGATTCTAGCATGTCAATCATATTACTTGGGTAAAGGAATCACTCATAATCAACTGCTACTCTTGAATCTTGATCTGTATTTTGAAGTGACAGAAGCAGCAGCAATAACAGGCTTACTTTGGCAGCATGTGCCTTATCTTGCAGGCTCTCCAGGGACCTTGCAGCAATATAAATTGCATCACAATTAAAACTAGCATTATTTAGCCAGAAGAGTTCAATTTCCAACATCAGAATGCATGCAAAGAGAAACTCTGACATGAGGATGTTCTTTACTATGGAAGTGGTGAAACACTGGAACAGTTGCCCAGAGAGGTGGCAGAAGCTACATTCCTGGAAACTTTCAATGTCAGGCTTGATGGAGTTCTGAGCAACCTGATCTAGTTAAAGATGTCCCTGCTCACTGCAGGGGGGTTGGACTAGATGACCTTTAAAGGTCCCTTCCAGCCCAACACGTTCTATGATTCTATGAGTCAACATCACCTAATATAATTTCTTTTGAAGCAGTTTGATCTCATTCCTATGGAGGGCAAGACTTGGGCCTTCTGATCTGGAAAAAATGGAAATACTGCCACAAAAGTATATGAATAAGCCATATTTTAAAAATAATTCAACTATTTACACTAGTCTTCTATATATTATATTTTGAAAAGTATATTACTAGTTGATATACATTAGACAAATCTGCAAGTCTAAAACTTCCCCAAGATTCCTCGGTGTTTCACTAAAATGCAGTCAAAACTTTTGATGTGTTCCGGAATTTGTGAAATTCTGTATTTACAAAATTTCCTTTCCATATGCCTGAGCATTATGGTTTGTGTTCCGTGTTGATACTGACCAGCATCAGACCCTAGAGAGACACACTCAGTAAGTCAGTCTAACTCACTCATTCCAAATATAACATGTATACTGGTCTTGGTAACTTGTGGAAGTTATTGACAAAAAATACACTGCATAAATAATTCATTAATTGCAGCAAATTGGTCATAATCAAAAAGTTGCCCTGACGAATTTTTATAATCCTATTTTTTATTGAAAAACAAACAGTAACATCCTTCTTCCTTCCTCCTAATATCCCCCTGCACCCCCTCTGCTCAATACAAGCAACAGCATCTTTGTCATGTTCTGCTGAGAGGAATAATAGCATTTTAGATCAATTTCCTGTCTCCAAAGTTCATATATGGTGATTTTCTCTGTCTTATGGATATGCTTGATTCCTTCAACTGCCTTTACTAGGAAACAAAAATAAAATCTGTCTTACATTTTCACAAAGAATGAGCTTCTGTATCAATAGTGATAGATGATCCCTAAAGATATTAATACTGATGCTATTCCAAATCCTTGAGAATTGCAAAAGAATCACAGAATCATAGAACAATTCAGATT
>NW_009705278.1:0-6073 GCF_000703405.1 Apaloderma vittatum
AAAATCCGGCTGAGCCAACCCAATACATGTGGGAAAGCTACATCATGCTGTAAAGCGCTGTGCAGACAGGTCTCTCCATACCTGTGTTTATGTGATTTTGTTGGAGAAATGCTACTGTCCTAACAAGCTACCTTTTCTCACACATCTGTATGTGTAGTGGTCCTTGTTATTGCATAGATGCACACGGAACAATCTCCTCTTGCTTGTTGAACAAGCTGCCTTAAAAGTGCTACCACCTGTGTTTGCGAATTCAGAAATCTGGAAAGAAAGTAGCAAGAATATTTTTCTGTTTGGGCACTGTGGACTTACCTGTTCTGGTCCGCTACTCCCTAAATTTTCCCTGACTGTGAAGTTTAGGGTATTTTGTGTATTCATTTGTAAATTGCCAGGAAAGGACGGCTTGCAGCTGGTGAAGGTGTGGTTGCTGTGCACTGCATCTGGAGTTCCTGTTCTGCCAGTTGTACGTGTGCGACTTGGAGCACACAAATACTATCACCAACCGCAGTAGCACTTCAGAGGATTATTTCACACATTCCAAAGCACAAAATACTTTTCCAGAATTGTATCCTAAGCAGCTCTTTGGCTTTGCTGAGGTTTCTGGTGAGGACATGTTCTTTGAGTGTTTTTGCAAATGTCCCTCTACCAGTGCCTATGTTATGGTTGCTCGCTCTTCTCCTTCTCTCCTGTCCCTCTTGTTTCTTGGTGTTTTTTTTTTTGTTTTTTCCCCCCCCTCCCTTTCTCTCCTCGCTATCTTTGGTGTCTCCATGGTGTAGTGACTCAGAGTTCAACACAGATGTTGTGTAATTCTGCTTTTTCTCAGGAGTTTAAATTTAGTAGGACAGATGTGAATATAGTCTGCTGACCAGAGCTTACTCCTTCCACACAAGTGGACAATCTGAACCTTTACTAAACTTAGAGAGGTGTTTTATAACTGTGCATTTGTGTCAGCACTGTACCTATATTCATCTACTCATAATGTAATTTGCATCCTACTGCCCTTGAAATTTTGGTAAGGATGTCATGAAATAATTTCATATTTCTTATATGATGTTAGTTTTAAAGCACAGTTTGAACTGGGATCTCTCTGTGGTCTTCAGTGGCCACAGAGGTTTTCAGTTTACTGGTAAACACTGTTGTGCTTTATCTGCAAAATGACTATTCCTGTGTAAGAAACCTTAAGGCAATCTTTAATTTATTCCAGCATATGACCTTCTGGGCTCTCTACTGTCTTCTGAAAATAGCATACCTTCTCTGTTGGTCAACCTGTGCACTAAAAAATATTTTCCATTTCCACTCTTACCACTCCATGGTTTTCCTGTGCCATTTTGTAAACAGATGGCTGCTTTTAAAAAAAACAAAAAGGAAAAGTCACCTACCACTTTCTCTGCCCTAGGCACTGGTAAATTGGTAAATTGATGAGATTACTTTGGTTGCTGCAGAGCAGCATTGTTGAAGAGAGTAGTTTGTCTACAGGAAATCTGACCATTAAGAACTTGCTGTGTGGGGGTGCGGAGCAAGGATAACCAGGAAGAAGCCTGAATCAGTTCAAGTATGGCCTTTTGTTTGCTGATAATGAATGTTCTGTATTTAAACGTGGGATCTTGTGGGTGGGAAATTTCTTGTGTGCTTGGTGGAAAATTTAAAAGGAACCTCATTTAAGTGGCTATTGTTGAGCTTACAGATAACGCTGTTGCCAGGATATGTGGCTATGAGGCACCAAATTGTGAAGCCAAGTCGTCTCTTTGGAGAAATTAATGTAGCTCTGAGGTTCTGGTTAAAAACATCTTGCCTGATGTCATTGTGTTTTCGTCTCCTGAAAACTGTTGCCAGAGCAGAATTAACAAAAATACAGAGAATGTGAATTTCTTCATTTGAAGGAGCATAAATTCTAAAGCAAGATCATTTGTTGCTTTCAAGTATTTTTTTTCTTTTTCTGTTTTCTCTCTGACTTTCCTCTTCATGCTAATTTTGTGTGTCTAGGGGCTTTGTTGATCTCAGTAGGTGCCTGGAGAGAATGGAAGCCACTGTTCATTTCTAGTATATAATCACAACTCGGGCTTGCATTACACATGATTGCTGAACAACAGTCAGTGCATTGGGGAATGTAGAAAGAAAAGAATATGGGTAGATTTGGGGTGTTACAATCTTGTGATATTCTTTGTGCTGAGGTCTTGTGTGTTGGGCTTCTCTGTGTATTTTACTGCCCAGCATAGGGTGTTGCTATTTAGTAAGGGATCACTCCAGATTACCAAAGGATTTATCTCAAAGACTCTTTGTATTCCCCTTTCCATTGCTGTACTTTGGTTCTACTGGATGGGAAACTTACTAACCAAAATAAAAAACAAGCTATGAGGCTGTAGTGTTATTGTGTGTCTGTTTGCATGGATAGCAAGGAACGTTCTTAGAGATAAAAAGTTAGGTAATATATTTACCGCTATAAAAAGTTATTACGTTGTAAATAAGCGTTAAATACCTGTCTTTCAGTTCACTGTTGTAGCAGCTGTGATGCTGTGATCCATCTGCAAGAACCTGTTTGTTTTGATAAAGTTTAAGTCAAGTTGAAACTGTAGCTGAGTTGTCTGTTAAGTGGGTGTCTGGCTTTTGCCACAAACTCTTTTTTATGAATCTATTATTATGTTAGAAATGCCTGGTTCATAGCTCCTATTTCCAATTCTCTGTGACTGAAAGTTGACTTCAAAGTGATGATGGTTTAGAACAGATGCTTGCCCTCTATTTCTCTGGCTAAAAGGTTCCTTGATTGGGAAGGAAGAGACAGGTCTTCCCTCCGTGGACTGCCTTAACACTGCAGAGCTTTCTGCCGTCGTCCGTTGATTTTGCAAATGAGGACTTGGTACTGATAATAGTGCTTTCTGAGCTGTGGGGTGTTTTAGATGGATTTGTGGTTGTTACATGTGGTGTGCCTGAGTATTTCCAGCCATGCCCTGGTTGTTGGGTCACACTGCATTGTTCTGAAAAGCTAGGTGAGTAGTTTTCTGATGTGAAAGTTAGGGAAGACTTAATATTTTCCCAGCCATGGGCCAACTGATGTCAGCGTCACATCTGCCCACATCGCTTCTGAAGGCAATCAGACCGTAGGCTGGACTCATGCCCACAAAGCTGAGTCCAAGCTCCTCTTATATTAACAGTCATTGCTGTGGTTGTGCTCTTGTTTGTACGGGTGTACAGTATGGGCAGCAGATACAGCTGGAGATTCTGCCAATATAGCTTCTGTATTTGTGGTTCCTCGATGACGTGGATATTTATTACACTGGATAGCAGAGTTGCTGCAGTGTTTCTGGTTTGCATGCTGGGTGCAGCTCAAGTACTGATTGAGGGTGATTGTGGCAGGTAGTTTAGCTGAAATCCAGAAAATGCTGTGCGTCAGAAGGGAATGCCTGGAACACAGAGGATGCCCAGACATCAAGAAAACTCTTCCCAACTACAAGCTGCACCAGAAAAATTTCAGCAACTCTACATCAAGCTTGGTCTATGCTGAGGTCCACACTGAGCTTTGGAAAAGAGAGTTATGGAATAGTATAGTTAGTTCCAAAAATGAGAAAGGCGATGCAGAGAGACATTTCGTCTAGCATTTAGTGTTCATGCGTATCTTGTTGAAAACAGCTGCAGAGGAATGTTGGGCCGCTGTCACAAGACTTAGGAAATGTGAAGAGGAATTCCACTTGCTTATAACAAGATAAACAGAGGAAAACTTTAACTTAAAGATCAATAACTATTTCCTTGAAGATCTGTGGCCATTGCTAATTTCCAAGGAAGGATTGTAGTAGTTCTGTAATATTAGTTATGTTAAGATGATATGAAAGAAAATAGCAGGAAATATACTTCTAAATAACCCCATCCTGGCTAGTGTAGTAATAAGGGAGGAGGACTACAGAGGCTTTATCTGTTTTACCAAATTAAATTATGCTTATAAAATTGAGATCCAAATCCTTGTGATTTTTTTCATGAGAGCCTTTGGAATTAGCTGGGAAAATAACAATAAATACATGTTTCTGTGGCTAGCGTCCTAAATCTGCTTAAAAACTTTCTTGTAATGGGAAAACCAGACTGCTTCAGGGGAATTGCCATGCCTCTCAAGTATGCTGGATGTTGGAAATTATCTGTCAGAAACAAGTTTGTCAGTGTTATTAAATGCCATGATACTTTGTGCGCTGAAATACAGCTGAGATGCCGGTAACTTCACTGCTTCTTTAGTGGGAGGAGTGGGGAGTCCCTGATGGCAGTAACAGGGAGGTGGCCTGAGAGGCAGCAGTGCTTCAGGGCAGTTTCTTGTGTGCTCTTTTCTCTCTGTGCTCTTCTGGCTGACCTATCTTGGATGAGTACGTTGACTTGAAACCAGAGCACTGTGTGGCTGAAATTGCTAACTTGAGGGAAAGGCTGTAGGGAAGAGGCCAGATGGCTGTGCTGCCTGTGAAATCATCTGGTGCCAGTCTCAGTAGGTGTCTTGGAACTTCCTTTCATGCTTGTTCCTGAGAGTGGAAAAATGTCCTGCCTATACTGATTACTGCTTTTTTACAGCAATGTTTACCTGAAAAACCTCACTATTCTCAAAGCTCAGCTGTTTCCCCTCTTGGCCATTCTAGTATTTAAATGAATTATTGTGCGATACATCTGTGAGTTTTTAAACTGTCATGTTTAAATATAGGCAAGACCAAAGGGTGATGAATATCCTTTTGTGTTTGACCTGAAGAGAAGTCCCTGAAGAGCCATGTTCCAAGAAAGCGTAGTGGAATTGTTTTTGTAGTTGGATGGTCTGATCTCTTATCCTTATGTTTGAACTGTTAATTCTTTTTAGTTGTAAACTACTCCAAGAAATGTAGCGGAATCACTTGAGTAAAAGATTGCTTATGTCAAAAGAAACATAATGAAAAATTGAAAACCATTACAGAGTTCAACAGGTCTTTGCAATGTGATGGAAAAAATCAGTGATATTGGTTGAGAGTTCTGCTAGGCTTTTCTTGAGGTGAGGAAGTTATTATTTCAAATGCGTCTTGATCTTTGAGCAGCTTTTCCAGCATATGTGATTCATGCAATTGATTTCCCAAATTACTTTAACAAATGAAAATTTCTTTGTCATTTTCCTGCTTTCAGGCTCCAGTATTGTAAATACCAATCTTGCAAACTATCATTATACCTGAACTTAGCTGGGATACTGCTGAGTAAAGCTATAGTAGTGCCTTGTGAGTGAGCTGTGTTTAAATGTCTGCAGACTGCTCTTTAGTCCGACAATTGCAAGAGAAATGCTATCTTCTTCTGGCTTGTGGATTCAGATTTAATCTGAGCCCATGTATGGAGAACTGAAAGATGCTGTCTTCTGTTCCACAGCTTTTTTACTTTCACCCATCCATTTTTTTGCTTTTTAGTACACAAGAGGCACCGTGAAAGCCTTTTCTCCCTTTGATGCCAGAGCAGATGCAGAATCTCTTCGTAAGGCCATGAAGGGAATGGGTAAGAGTAATTTATTTTACAAAAAAGGAAATGGCCCTCCTTTCAAAACATCCTTTCTGAACTCTTTTTTTATTATCTCTTAAAATCTTTCTTTAATAGCAGATGAAGGTCAAGCATGCGTCTACATGACCTGGAACGACAACCCCAGGACTGCATGAGTCCGGGCGTGTCCTGGTTTTGAGCTCTCAGGGATGTTTATTTTTAAGTCACCTGCGGGATGAAGGAGAAGGAAGGGAATAAGGGAAATGTGATACACCTTGGCTGATTGGCCATTTCAGTGGTTAGTGTAAGGGAAAGAAAGAAGCTGGTTTGCATATTGCCCCTTAAAAGCTGATACTCCACAGGCTTCTTAGCACACAGTTATGCTGCGCAGAAAGCTAGACTGTGGATTTAAAGGTGACAGCTGTGGAGAGTTGCAGCTGTATACTAGAAGCTCTGTACTTGTAAAATGCATGGCAGCCCCCTCGATCTGGAAGTGCAAAGAATACAAGCGTGACTGTAGGCTAGGGAGTGGTCTTTGCCACTTGCTTCGAAGTCACCTGCGGGATGAAGTAGAAGGAAGGGAATAAGGGAAACGTGATACACCTTGGCTGATTGGCCATTTCAG
>NW_009705279.1:0-5915 GCF_000703405.1 Apaloderma vittatum
GGCTCCATCAAACTTGGGAAGCTTCTAGCAGCTTCTTGCAGAAGCCACCCTACAGCTCCCCCCCTGCCGCCGCCAAAATCCGGCCAGGCCAACCCAATACACATCTTGTATTGCACCCTCTCTACAACATGAATATTTCAGTGATGTCTTAGCACTTAACTTCACTCCAGATGCAATCTAGTAAGTACCGTGGATATGAAATGCATTGCTTCCTATTTAAGGCTGTCATTTTAAATTATTGAGCAGCAAAATAATGAAGGCTTAATCTCAACTTTAAACCTTTTACTTAAATCTTATTTTAGCATCTCATTTGCAATTAATCAATCACAGTGCTCTAATATATAGTTCAGTAAGTAAAAAATAATAGAGCTCAATCTCTATGTATTTAAAGGAAGCATATTTGTCACTATGGAAAGAGATTTCTCTTGCATGTAAAATGACTTAAAAATTAACACATAATAAAGTGACACAGAGATTGCTTGGGAAAGAAAAATGAGTGCATTGTTTCATTATGAAACGTTTTAGCCTAGACCTTTCTCTCAGGGCACATGCGTGAGACAATACCCTAAACAAGAGCTATGAAAGAACTGGGAGCACAAGGTGCAAAAACATGTGAACAGAGGCTGCAGTGGTGTCCTGGTCCCACTACGGGAATGGCATCTGATTTCCTTGGCAGTGGTTGCGTTGGCAAGGTTGTGCTGATTAGGAGAAAGAATTGGAATGGGAATTTTTTAGGTCCTTCCAAAGTGTGGATGTAACCTCAGATACCTAATATGCATTTCAGTTCAGAATCTGAATACATTTTTTACTGCTTACTATATTACTAGTTTGGTATTCATATTAGTTCAGTCTTTCATTTGTGTGCTTTAATTACTGACACAGAAGTCAATAACGGGAAATAGCAGGAGTTATTATCTGGACTCTAATGGGAACCAACTCTCACAACTGAACTAATTTTGCTGTAGACAGTATCAGTTAATGATTTTAAACAGTTGGTTCGTTCTGGTAACCAACAGCAGGCAGGGCTTCATCTAGTGGGAAAGTGGCAGGTTTCTACAGAGCTAATTTATTCTAAAAACTCCAGAAGTAAACACATGGATTTTAATTACCTAAATTGCTTACATGACAAACGTTTCATGGAGGTACATGGAGGAACAGACTCTGTGCTTTTAGTGTGCAATATAGAACGTGGATACCAGACTGGTACTGGGATCTCCTGCTTAGATCCTGCCTGTTCTTTAAAGTACCTAATTTCATATCCACTGAACTTTTTGATTATAGATTTCCTTGGGCACTTCAAGTTACTCTTTTGTATTTTTCCAGCAGAAAACTGTCTTGACAAAACTCATCAGGTTCTTTGCACCGAAGAGGCAACTTAGCAGAAAACCAGTCTCTCCAAGTCGGATCCATGCAGTCTGTGGATTGCATCTATGATGACATGGGTAAGATCCTGAAAGGTCGGTAAGAGAGATGGTAACCAGGAGTGAGCAGCAGCCAGGAATAAGCAGCACTTACAGTCAGAACACTCACCCACTGACTCACAGTGAGTCCAGTCAAGAAATGAAAAGGCAAGAGAGAAGAGGGGCCATGAGCATCATCTCTGCCTCCACGACTTGTGTGATCAAAAGGATGGACACCACTATTGGAAGACAGGAGCTGGAGAGCATTCACTTGAGAGGGGGTTCAGGTGGAATCTAAGTGGGTGACAGTACACTCCTGAAGCCCTGAATAAGGCCAGGAAATAATTTTTGAGAGTTGGGAAAAAGGGACTGCACCTTCCTCCACGAAGTGCTAGTGCTTGCATGTCAGGCAGCGTAACGTGGCAGGGGAACTCTGTCACTCTGCAGAGCTTCCCTTGCTGAATCAAGCCTACATCTGTCTACAGACACAGAAGAGGACACAGGGACTCAAGTCCGGCATGCAGACGTTAGGTTGCTTTTTGGGACTCGTCCTGAGTCTTATTTACTGTGCAGGGGAACTCTGGCTGAGAGCCAGGCAGCTTTGTTACACTGAGCCCCCATTTGCTAAACTCAGATGCTAAGTTTGTACTATTTTGTTGGTTCCTACTGTAGCTATAAACCACTTGAAGTGTGGCTTTTCAGCAACAGAAGAATTATACAGCCACCAAATGTGCAGGACCATCTCTGGGACTGTCTGGGACCTCTGTAACCAGGTCTGAAGGGTATTGGGAACATACAAATCCCTGCCTGGCAGCAGGCAGTGGGAACACAGACAGTGTTTTGCTACGTGTTATGTACACACAGACAGGCAATAGTCAGCTCCCAAAAATGTAGGTCACAAATGCCCACTGCATTCAGACTTCTGTCAAGGGAAACAAAACCCCATCCAGAACACAGAAAGATGTTTTGAGAAGAGGTTCTCTTCCACATAGCTTTGTTCTGTTTTTCTCATTCTCAAACATGCCGTTAACTCCCGCCTGACACTGTGCTGTGGAAAGGAGACTGGCAGACGCTGTAACAACACAGTGAAATCTTCCAGCCTCTCAGTCAGATAAAAAGCACCAGATTCCAGCCCTTAGAAGTCGTTAAGCACATTTTTAAAAGAGGTATTTTTTCAGGACACAAATCTTTTCTAAACGGCAAGAGTTTTTTAGTGGTTCCTGCCAAATCCAGGTCTGTGGCAAATAGAACATCGGGTTGTACAGAGCAAGAAATACAAATCAGTCCTAATATCAAAATATAAAAATCCCTGAGCCTTTTGTAGATTTTCTGTACTGCTAAGTGGCAGAGAGTGAAGGGTAGCACTGGGAGATTGATCAGCATTAACTTGAAACGAGCTACAAACTAATTCCTAAGATTTATCTTTTATGATCAATGAAGAAAAATTCATGCTGAATTCTACTTTATATCATTTTACATATTCCTGGCCCAATCAATGAACGTCATGAGTGCATTTGCCGCTATTTCAGGCAAAGCTGGCTGTGACACTAGTCTTAACTGCTGTCCTTGTGACAGCTCCCTAACAAAATCAGGGGGTTTTGCACTATTTTTTTAGCCTGTGTTTTCCTTAGTTCTGCCTGACTCACTTCTCTGATAGATGCTACAAATAAAAGTTACTTTAAGCAAAATTTGTACAGGAAGGATGCTTTTCCTGAAATAAATATAATCAATCTTGCCTTGGACCCACCAGCAATAGCCTTCAAGGAAAAATAAAACAACAAAAATCCTTGTTTATTATCTGTTTTCTGAACTACTGTTGTTGCATTCAGGGCTTCTGTACTGCAAATTTGTTCTACTCTGTTTGACTGTGTTGTTAGTTCCTCTCTGTCACTACTAACCTTTTAATTTCCACAGATTCTTATCTCTAAGTACCTTAATTGAGCAGAAATAATGGGCTAGTGAATTAACTTGATAGCACCTCCTGAACTAAATACAACATGGGTGATGCTAAAACTGCTTAGTCTGCACGTTTTACATAGGAATCGTGAGCTAAATTTCATCACTCCTGTTTGGGGATGTTAAAAAAAATATATATATATGCAGATTCTCTTCCATTTTTTCTTTCCCCTTGGCTTCCTTTTTACCCTTCTTTCCACTGGGGGGATTGTATGGACCATTGCTTTTGGAACAGATAACTACCTACATGCTACCTAGATAATTAAAACTCCAATTTATTTTTTTTTCCTTAAAGCTGTTTAGCAGTTTCATTATGATGGCTATATTGATATTGCCTGACAATCTGTTTTATTGTAGCCTAAACAAATGCTAATCCTTTACTTAATTAAGAAGATATATAGATTAAGGCAGATGCAATGCCTTTTGTAACAAAGGACCTGCCCAGTGTTTTTGGAAGCAGACAAAAAATAAAACATGTCACATTTCAGCCAAATAAAAAAATGCAAGTAGGGCATTAGTCCAACGCTTTTGTATTGTGCATTTCAAAGTTTGCACCCAGTGGGTGGGGCAAAAATAAATCAGGGCCTCCTACGGTGAAAATGGATTTGGGATTCAAGCATCTAGAATCTGACCCTATCTTCTGCTCCCTGGGATTGTCAGCTGCTTCAGGGGTCATCTGATATATACCTCCTTTTCTCACTTCTGAGAATTTTTAGCTTGGAGTGTGTTTGAAAACACTTCAGAAAAGGGGTGGAAAACACAGAGTGCCTTCTTTGAAATACACTCCTTTGTTAAATTCCTTTCCCAAGGGTAAAGAGACTCTCAAACACCTGAGGGCAACAAATGACTCTATTCAACACTCTCACAAATGACCTAATAAACTCCCAAAGGGTTACAATACCTTATTTGTCATCATTTCTTGTCAGCTATTTATAGCACCAATGTAAATTGAAGCAAAACAATAAATACCTGAGTTATTTTCTTTATTTTGAAGATTCTTTAAAGCCCAAATGGTGCTTTCCAGTTTTAAAAATCCAATAATTAATTTTGCTTTTGAGTTTAAATCATTCTCACATGTTTTATGTTATGTTTGTATCTACCTACATGCAAAACATCTGTCACCATTTCACTCACTTCCCTTGGAATATTTGCAGATAATGACTTTATGAAATTCTGTCGTGGTTAACTTTTAAAACCTCACATGCCTGATGGACCCCATTACCAATGATCCTGCTGAATGGATTTCCACATGGCCTTCTGTGAGAACACTTGATGATCAACATGGTAGTAAAGATCCTGATCTCAGGAGCAGTAATTTGAAGATATAATAACTCCATTATATTTAAAATCTGTTCTGGTCTGAGTTCTCATCCATGTTGCTGCTCATTGCATTGCTCTCACATATATCAAATGTAGATGTGCTATCAGATATATTTAATATTATAATATCCTGTCATGTACATGGCTTCAGTGACTTGAATGGAGTTGGGCAGATATGTGTTAAATGAGCCTGGTACAAATGGCTTTAACACTTTCACTGATGCTTTGTAAGCAGTGCTTCTGAAGCATCGCCATGTCTCTAGACACAACTGAGTGCTCATTAGGTTTTCTTTTGGTGTCTCTTTTGTTGCGATTTATTTGCCCAAATCAATCTGAGGCAGTGGAGCTGTGCCAATTTACGCTATAATGCTGAAGTGGCCCTAAGAAATCTAGCCACATGGTATATTCTCTGAGGTCTCTCTAGAGTATTTTATGTGGACTGCCTCACTTGTAATGCAGCACAGTTATGTAAAAGATGTCTTTCCATCTCTTGCAACATCTTTTCCAATATCCTTTGACTTACCAGCTTCATTGTCATCCCCACCTCCTTCATATTTTTCTTTTGATGTCTGTGATGAAAGCCCCCATCTCCTGGCTGCAGGAGTCAAACATCTCGGTTACTAGTTTCACTCGCCTGTATACATATGCATATATGTATATATATCTATGTATATATTTAAATCTTTGTAGTTATTACATGGATTCCTCCTGGGAAAAAGAAGAAGGAGGCAGAATTCATGTGAGGCAATTCTAAATGACACTCAGATACTGCTGTGGTCATGGCTGCAGCAGACACAAAACTAAGAAGAGTAAGGAGGCATAAAGGATTGTCAGAAGAAACACTCCTGCACCCCAAACGAGTTTTAGAGAGATTTAGGCACCTCAGCTGCAGTCTGCATAATTTCTTTAGGATATGTCTAATGCTGGATAGGCCTAAAATATCGCTTAGTTTCCAGAACCTCGGAGTTCTGTGCTCAGGACATAGGTGGTTTAGCATCTGGGTACAACTCCTGTGTGAGCCCTTCTGGAATGCAGGACCTAGAGGGAGTACCAAGGTGCCAATTCCGGGAGGAGCACGCAAGACACATGTCAGTAGCCCCGAGCTTGGCTCAGTGCACTGTTTGTGGCCATTTGTATTTTAAAATAACACTTCTGACTTTCATATGCAGTGGTTTCATAGTGAGAGAGCTCAGCCAGGAGGTACAGGCTCAAAACCAAAAAATAAGGTAATGAAGAGAG
>NW_009705280.1:0-659 GCF_000703405.1 Apaloderma vittatum
AGGATATGTAGGGCCGGAAATCCAGCAATCGAGAAAAGTAGAAATCCAGAAATCCTCTGCGACGTCAGGGAGGAGGGCTCATGATCTCAGGGTTTAAGTCCCAGCTCTGGCCTCCGTAGGGGCAGCACCCCTCGCTGGGGGCTGCAGGGACAGAGGGGACCGGGACCACCCTGTGGGCGCCCCCAGGGGCAGCTCCCAGGGCCCAAGGACAGGGTCCGGCAGAGCCGCCAGCCTTTGGGCTGGGTGGGAAGCTCCGCCCCCCCAGGGCACACCGATTGGCCGAGCGTCAATCCTCCAGCCCTGATTGGCTAAAACAAAGAGTGACACCCAGGGCTCCGTGACAGGCTCTGCACGCTGATTGGCTGATTGGCTGAGGCCTCGTAAGGAAAGTCATAGAGAGGGATTAATGCTGAGGTTGTAGGGACACGGGTCCATTTGGCGTTAATTAGAGTGCCCCGGTCTTCAGGAGAGGACCAGTGCTCAATGGCTTTATTGTGTCAGCATGTTATTTCAACGTGTACACTACTTTGTTCACAGGCCTGCCTTGCTAGCAACTATACTCTGGAAGAAGAACCACAAAGAACGGATAAAAAGAAAACATCCTACCTCAGAGAGTGCTGAGTCATTGCCAAAGGACTTGGATTCAGCCAAAGTTAAAG
>NW_009705280.1:917-2961 GCF_000703405.1 Apaloderma vittatum
GACAGTCGGGTCTTTGTAGTTGAGGTGGGTTCATTGAGCTCCGGGGAACGAGCTCAGGGTGAGACGTGAGACAACGGGAGGCCTCGTGTGTGCGCGCCCTGATTGGCCTAGGAGTCTGAGGACTCGTGTATGCGCATTCTGATTGGTTGAGGCCGCTGAGGACTTGTGTGTGCGTGCCCTGATTGGCTGAGTAGGTTGAGGCCTCGTGTCTCCACAAAAGCCAGATGAGAGGACATGAGCAGTGCGCTGCTGAGGGGCGTGGGGCCGCCCATCCGGAAATCAGGAAATACAGGAATCCTCCGGGATGGCAGAGGAGAGGGCTTTATGATCTCAGGGTTTGGGTCCCAGGTCCTGGCTCCCCATGCCTGCTCCCACTCGCAGGGGGCTGCAGGGACAGAGGAGACCCCGGGCCAGCCTGTGAGTGCCCCCAGAGGCAGCTCCCAGGGACAGGGTCTGGCCCAGCTGTGGCCTCTGGGTTGGGCGGGAAACTCTGCCCCCCTCTGGGGCACGCCAATTGGCTGAGCTGCAATTCCCCACCTGTGATTGGCTGATTGGCTGCATCCTCATGTCTGCACGTTCTGATTGGCTGAGGCCACGAGCCCTCATGTCTCTATCATGGTGGCACCACAAAGGAGACAAGGCAGCACTGAAAATACTTAGTTCAACTAGAAAACCACTCTGCACTCAAACAAAGTACATTACAAGTTCAGGTGCTAGTCAGGAATACATTTCTGCACAGCTTAGTCGGGGACCTCACAACTGTTCCTTTAAAAAAGATGATGAAAAATGTGTACAACCTGACTGATCGATGGGGACACCCTTCTGACACAAGGGTGCTCACAGAGGGTAATCCTTCATCGGCAGAGGGACGGGCTCGCCCAAGGGAAGCTCCATCACCATCACTCACTGGGGCTGAGGGCTCTCACTCTGGGAAGTTTCCCTGGGCGATGTCTCCATCCCAGGGCAGAGGCCTTGACTGCAACCCTGCTGCTCCCAGGATGAGCAGCTCACATCGGCGCGGTGGCGGGGCCCGGTGACACCTGGGTAGAACCTGGTCTGAGGTCTGTACTAACTCATGGGAGCCAGCGCCCAAACAGCAACAGGAGCAGGCAGAGCAAAACCAAAGAGGGTTATGGCTGGCCTGGACAGGGCTTGGGTGACTAGCACAGTCTCCCATCCTGATTGGCTGAGGAATCGTGTCTGCGTGTTCTGATTGGCTGAGGAGGCTGAGGCCTGGTGTCATCACACCCGGCTGCACGTGCCCAACAGGGCAAGGGTCAGCCTGAGCCGCTGGCCCCTCAGCCAGATGGGAGGCTCCGCCCCCTGATGAGGTGCAAGGATTGGCTGAGGTCAGTCCTCGCACTCTCATTGGCTGAGACCTCAGCAGAGCCCCAGGGTTCCGCGACTCGCCCAGCACGCTGATTGGCTGAGGCCCTGTGAGAAAAGCCATAGAGAGAGGTTAATGCTCAGGTTCTAGTGACACGGTTCTACTTGGCGTTAATTAGACTGCCCAGGTTTTCAGGAGAGGACCAGTGTTCAAGAGCTTTTTTCTGTGAGCGTGTTATTTCAACAGCTTTATTGTACAGGTACACCGCTTTGTTCACAGGCCTGCCTTGCTAGCAACTCTACCCTGGAAGAAGAACCACAAAGAACAGATAAAAATAAAACATCCTACCTCAGAGAGTGCTGAGTCATTGCCAAATACTTAGATTGACCAAAGGTAAAGGTAGCAGAGGGAGGTAGCAACCACCATCCCAATCCCAGCCAGACAAGTCTTGCCTTACCACCCCTGTAAGGAGCATGCGTGCTAATTGACATGAGGAGCAAGACTAATTTACGTGTTCGTTAGCAGCTATAGTAGGCATAGCAATCGCTGACCAGTCATAGTAAATTTTGGAGGGTTTTCACTAACCCACTACCTAGATAAGGGCGCTGGAATCCCTCGCTGTGGTGTGTGCGCTGTGTGGGATTCCCAGCCAGCACCCGGCTCTGCCCAGAAATGAAGCAAACGGGAACGTCTGGGCTGTGTGGGGGAGGTGGGCGC
>NW_009705280.1:2995-3395 GCF_000703405.1 Apaloderma vittatum
AGCGGGAGGCCTCGTGTGTTCGTGCCCTGATTGGCTGAGGCCTCATGCCTGTGTGTGTTGATTGGCTGAAGAGGCTGAGGCCTTGTTCCTGCTTGTCCTGATTGGCTGAGGCAACTGAGGCCTCGTGTCTGTGCCTGCTGACTGACATAGCACTCAGTCGAGGACTCACCAGTGTCAGGTTAGTGGTTGCGCTCCATGATCCTAAAGGTCTTCCCCAATCTGGGCCACTCTGTGATTCTGTAATTGGCTGAGGTCTCATGTTTTCGCCTCTTGATTGGCTGAGGAAGATGAACCTTTGTGTCTCCACACTCTGATTGGCTGAGGTGGGCAAGGCCTTGGGTCTCCATGCCTTTATTGGCTGAGACATCACGTCTCCTGTTCTGATTGGCCGAGGCAGTGG
>NW_009705281.1:0-2434 GCF_000703405.1 Apaloderma vittatum
AGAGTGGCTGTGTGGGTACCTGGCTGCCGGCGAGGGTCAAACCACGACAGATGATACTTTAAGGGATTAAGAGCTGTGGGCAAGAAACTTAAATAGGAAGCTGAACATTTTAGTAGATTCATTTAACACCTTGTGTTTAGATTTACAGTTTGCATCAACAGGATGAACTCACTCAGAAAGACTTTCAGCATTACCTTTTGAAGCGTAGGTAGACCTACAATCCAGTCCACTAACTTTGTTTTGTGACTACTAGGAATTTCTGTAAGTTTTCCAGTGATTAAGATATTTTCATGACTTTATACCATAAATTCCTGATTCTGTTCACAATAAAAAAAAAAAAAACCAATTTATTTTAGATTGAGATCTTGCTTAAGATTAATAGCAATAGAGAATAAAGGCCACATTCAAAGTTATCTTTGAATAATTTGGAATGCTTTGCTAATGATTATTCATAATTTGGTTTATCTTCCATTCATACCTACCAGTTTGAATAAAAATCTTGCTTTAAATCTTACCCAAAATAGTTTCCAGCTTATTGTAACTGTATGTCTCTGGTGCAAGACTGGCATCTGCTGGTAAGCTTCATGCAGAAGCTGAGCCACGGGATAACAGTCTTTTTTTCTTGTTTTGATTATCATACAGCTGGCATATTCTTCAGGGTTTAGTTCATTTACTTGTAGAGGTAACCACCACTTCCTAAAGAAGTTACAGTTGACTGGGATTTGTCTAGTGTGAGGAGCAACTCTGTCCTTCAGCTTCAGTTTATAAAGACATGTCTTTGAGTTAATGGAGTGTGATTTTAGATTGATCACTGATTTTGCACTACAGTTCAACAGTCTGCTTTCAGTCTTGGCCAGGATGTAATTTTTCACTGAAAATACTCAACATGTATGATAGTGCTTGAAAATGCCAATAGATGTTCAATGGACAGTCTGGCATTTTCAGAGTGTCTGTGCCCAGTGGTTATTTCTAATGGATGTCTCATGGTTCAGGGTGCAGTTAATCTCACCTGAGCATATTATATCTCAAAAATAAATACAGTGTATTGCAAATTTAAAAATCAGGTTTTCTCTGCTGACTGTTCTTACAGTTTTTTCCATCCATCTCAAAAGGAGAGTCTCATGTTGCTGGACATGTAGGTAGCAGTGCTGTTTTAGGCACATTTTTGGTCATTTTGTAAATCTGATTTGATATGCTCATCTGCATCTTCAGGGACTGAACATTTATAGAAGTGGTTCAGGATTCAGAAATGTAATAATTTCATTTGGTGAATCACAGAGTTGAGGTGACAACAAAAAACTCTCATTTTGCAGTAGTAACTTGATTGTCAGACTTGAAGGATTTACAAACTTGATCCAGAAAAGTAGTTTAAAGCATTTACATATTGTCACACACAAGATTTCATCAGTCAACAGCTGCAAATTACACTCAGGTGCTGACATGCCAGCTCTGAATTTGAAAGCTTTGCTCTTCCATGTGTGCCCTCATTTTGACTATGAAGTAATGAGAAGAAAAGAAAGAAGATCAGATTAAATTTCTGCTGGTACTATTGTGGTAGGTTGTCCTTGGCTGGCTACTCTCTCACTTCATCTCCACAAAAGACCATATGGAGAACATAGGTGAAAAAGCTTTGGGGCAGAGCTAAAGGCAGGGACTGGTTACCAATTACCATCATGAGCAGAACAGGCTTGATCTGAGGAAAATTCATTTAATGCCAATTAAAATAGGTTTGAATTGTGAGAAGCAAGTAGTGTTTACTCTCACTAACAAAGTAATTGAAATTTCTGGAGAAGCCAAAGGATGGAAGCTGAAGTCTTCTGGCACCAAGAGCAAGGATCCTGGCTCATCTAAGGACTTATAAGCGCAAAATGTTTTCAAGCGCTCTCAGAGTTAAAGAGGAGTCTGATGTGCCTACAAATGAAGAACCTGGTCCACCTAGACCTAACCCTGGCAAGACCACCAGGAAAAAACAGTGAGTGATTATAATGGGTTACTCACCACTGTGGGAGACAGAGGGACCTGTCTATTGACCCCATCAATTGTATAGAGGCAGGGTAGAGTCCAGGATCTGGGATGTGGAGAAGGGACTGCCAAAGCTCATCTGGCCCTCTGACTACAACCCTCTGCTCTTATTCCATGGGTGCACAAATAGTGTTAGGGGAAAAATGGACAATATCAAAAGTGACTACAGAGCTCTAGGGGTGATAGTCAAAGGCACAGGGAATGCAGGTGGTGTTCTCATCAATCCTGCCAGTGAGGAGAAGGGCACTATTAGTACAGGTTAGCTGTGGAACTGGTGCCAGTGACAGGGGTTTGGGTTCTGTGTCCGTGGGTCCCTGTTTGCAAATCAGTGTCTGCTTGAGAGAAATGTGATTCACCTCAATAAGCAAGGTGAAGCTGTATCTGCCAGTAGGACGGCTGACCTCTTAAGGAG
>NW_009705281.1:2465-23024 GCF_000703405.1 Apaloderma vittatum
TAACCAGCAGTCCTGTGAGGGAGTAATGAGCAGGATGGCTGAGCAAAGGGCATGGGGTGATTTGACAGGCAGGGATCACAAAATCAACAAAATGGGAATTTTGCCTCAGAATGACATAAGGATATAAAAATTTTAATTAAAAGTCTTTCTCTGCACTACCCAAGGCTTCGTTATCCATAAATTAATATTAAAGTTACTTTTCACAGATACCTTTGGAAATAATCAATTGACAGCAGCCCCCATCAATCCCTTTCACAGGCTGCAAAGGTATTTTGGTTTAATATATGTCCCTTTGCTCTACTGATCACTTGTTTGAACAAAGAGTCTGCCCTGTAGGTTCAGCTTCTACAGTTCTTACACATCTGATGAACTTGAAGAGAGGATATCAGCAATAATAAGTAAATAATATAGTTCAGACATGGGCAACAGAATGAAATTCATAGTGCTTATGTTTTCGTGTTTCTTCCTGGGAGAATGAACCTGGTATTTAAATAGCAAATATCTCTATTTCATTCCTGAGAGACTTTAATTTAGCTGAGTATATGTTACAACTAAAAAATATTAGACTGGAAGAAAAAAGATCCATTATCTTTATTAAGGTGTCAATCAGGACATTTCACTATCTTAATTCATTGAAGTGAAATTATACATAATTATGTAGGAAAGGAAAGATTTAAGAAATACATTTTTCTAAAAGAAGCTGACATGTTATTTCATAGTATAATGAGTCTCTGCTCTTCCTTGTAAGCTTTTAGTAAGCTGTAAGAACACACTGGAATTATGGTAAGACATCTTTTCTCTTTTAAGACACTTAAAAGGGAGACTGACTTGCATCATGTGGTAGTTTTCAATTTCAGTTCTATCAAATATAATTTAAAAACTTAAAATGCAGGTTTTCCCTTTCTGAGCAATGCATATCAATGTTTTGACAAGTAGAGCTTTTTCTAGAAATCATGGTATTAAATACCAAGTTTTCTCTTTACTGCTTATCACAGATCCTGTGTTCAAGAATTAAGTAAATCTGAATTTGTTGAAAGTTTCTGGAAGGTAATATCTCAGATTTTGTTTTTCTTTAGTTTGTGGATGCTTTCTTCCGTGTTTGTTCTGGCATTTTCAAGCTTGGTGTCTATGTTTTTCTGAGATGAGCCATATCAGCATTACGTTGCATATGCTCACTTATCTTTACCTGGAGATCTGGAGATTTATCACTGTTTGGGCTGCCTTAGATTTTCCCATGATGGCTAATTTTGTAGACAGTATTCAACTGAATATACTGCTTGTCACAGAAAGTGGAGACTTGTCACTTAGTGTTAGCCTAGCTTATATCACGGATTTGCATTTCATCTTCTCTGAAAATTCATGGTTGGAATTGTACGTAGCTGTATTAATCTGCTAGCTTTCTGGTTCTTTGGAAAAAAAACTTTGTTGTAACTTGCATAACAATGTGTGAGATAGATATACTAAAATTCACTGTTGTTTGCTCCATTTTAATTTGGGGGGTTTTTTGTTTGTTTTTTAGGCAGAATGGCTGTCAGTGCCTTCTCATTTGTATGCCAAGTTCTGAATGACTGGAATAATCTTATTTTTGAAACTTTTGATAGCTTGCAAAATATAAGCTTTCTAACAGTAGAGGCCTAGAGATGCTTTCAAAACAAACATGGAGTAGCTCATAAACATAAATGCCTTAGACTTGTTAGGCCCCAAACAGGGTTTAAACAGGGAAAAGCAAGATTTCAGTGTTGTCAGTCTCATTTGTATTCTTGCAAAGCTTTCTTGCTAAGCTAAAAAACCCCTCGGTCTTATGCCTTTGGCCTTCCAACCCTCCTGGTTCTCTATCACTTATGAAATTGAGGTTAATCACACAAACCCAAGCACATTGAGGCTGCTTTGCCACAGCAAATGTTTGAAAGGGAACTTCATGGCTTTGCTTTCTGCATGTAGAATGGCTATTCTAATGAAGCAACAGGATATAGCTTGTTTTCTGGTCCAGACGCTTAAAGATAGCCTTTCCGAAAGAAATGCTTCATGTCCAATGGTTAATGGAGGAGCACTGGAGAATGTCAGGGGAAATCTACATATTTCCCAACTTTCTTGATGCTTCTTACATTCTCTTCTTGTTTATAATCCTCAATCTCTGATGATCTATATTCCCTTAAAATAAGGGTGTTATGAAAATAAGTTCTCAAATAACCTGTAACCTCATCTAACCTTTAGAAAATCAGACAGAGTGAAGGAGCAGGTTTAACCAAAAGACTATTAAAGTTTAGGGAAAGGCTGAGGCAGCCAGTTAGCTATTGATTCTGAAATCTGAAGCACTATGCTCTTTTATTGTCACTGCTCCCATGCAGTTATTGTTGAATGAGGCAGAATTGCTTTACAAATAGGTGACTTGTTATACACATCAAATGTGTTATTGTTCTGTCTTCAGTGTATGCAGTACTTGGGAAAGATACTGCTTACACTTACTATCACACATGAAACATCAAAATTTCAAGCTTTAGTATTTGCGTGGGAGGTTGGCTCATTATTAAATAAAATGTATAACTACAAATATAAACCCAAAAACTAGAAGAAAGGAGAATTTAGAGGGACACTCATTCTGCTCTAAATCATGTAGGTGTTCAGGTTTATCTTTAATGAACTAAGAAAAAAGAAACATAAAAAGTTAGCAGTGGTACCATGTTTTTGGAAAGATTTTTTTGATAATGAATTTCTTTAAAACTGTAGTGAAACCAGATTATCCATATCTTATCTTTTAAATTTTTTAAAAAAGAAATCAGAATGTCTGAACCTTTCAACATGGCTACGTCCAGTTTCCATAATTTCAACTCATCTTTTCATATACCTATCTCTCAGCCTGGGTCCAGCTTTAAATACTGCAGTAACCCCACTGGATGACATTGGAATGCTTTTCCGCTTTAAGCTGAGTGCATGATTAAAATTTCAAGAGTATCAAGACGGCCTTGAGAGAATTACTTTTCTTGAAATTTAAAGGCAGCATTAAGAATGCGAAAGGGAACAACTAGAAAACCAGCACATCTTCTTGAGTGTTTTTGAGGTTGAAAAACCAGCTGCAGAGGTGTTATTATATATTTTATTCTGAAGAAAGTGCTAGATTTAGTTGTAAAGTCATGGAATCCTTTCATATTATTAATCGGGCTGTTGTATATAAAACTGTTGAGACCAAAATTAATTTTTTGCAGCACAGGCTCTTAAGTTGTTAAAAATTGAGATAATCTGAAACCAAATCTATTCCATTGCACATTTAAGCATAGAAAATTCCACATCTGGAATATTATGTCCATTTCTGGGCCCCTCAGCTCAAGAAGGACAGGGAACTGCTTGAGAGAGTCCAGCGCAGAGCCACAAAGATGATGAAGGGACTGGAACATCTCCCTTATGAGGAAAGGCTGAAGGAGCTGGGTCTCTTGAGCTTGGAGAAGAGGAGGCTGAGGGGTGGCCTCATTAACATTTACAAATACGTAAAGGGGGAATGTCAGGAGGACGGAGCCAGGCTCTTCTCAGTGATGTCCAATGACAGGACAAGGGGCAATGGATACAAGCTGGAGCATAGGAGGTTCTATGTAAACATTAGTAAAAGCTTTTTCACTGTGAGGGTGACAGAGCACTGGAACAGGCTGCTGTGAGGAGTGCACCCATTCTGGGGAAAAAAATCCACATACGTACTTAAATTGGGTTTATTTAATAAATGAAAGCTCCTCCAAGTTTTAAGGTTCGGGTATCAGTTGAGAAAAACTTTACTACACTACACCCACCCTTAACAAGAGAATAGTGATCCGAATCATAAAATGCACTCACCTATAAAAGACGAGGAGTCTCAATCTCAAGAACTGTCCTTGGCCAGTGTCCTGAACCAAGGGGGAGATTAAGCCCTGACTGCGGATCCTGCTGCTTCCACGAGGCCATTCTAACACGGCTGCTGGCAGAACCCCGTTTTAAATCCCAGTCGAGTACGAACTGTGGTCAATCAAAGCCATCTCAGCTTCTCATTGGCTGCCAGCCACCTTCCTGCGTGTACCCCTAGCCTGGTGAGCTAGATCTGAACTTGCCAGGTTTTCACCTCAGCAGATTCTCTGAAATCTGCCTGGCAACCACTGTACTGGGTAAATGCACCTGCCACAGCTGCCCAGGGAGGCTGTGGAGTCTCCTTCTCTGGAGACATTCAAAACCCGCCTGGACGCAGCCCTATGTGACCTACTGTAGGTGATCCTGCTCTGGCAGGGAGGCTGGACTAGATGATCTTTCGAGGTCTCTTCCAAGCCCTAACAGTACGTGATTCTCTGTGGTTCTGTGAATCATCACTATGAGCAGAACTTACTTCCCTTACTTTTCTTTGCATAGCTATAAATAATAAATGTGATTTCATCCATTTATAAATGAAGAACTTCATTATTCATTTGTGGTTTGTTATACACACAGGCTGAATCTGTCCTTTCATATGATGCAGAATGAAGATCCCTGTCATCTGTAATTGCTGTGTGTGGAAGACAAGTGCTACATTATTTTTCCCCAGTGGAGTGAATGTTTGCGGTGTTTAATATCATAACATTTGATTCACCTGTGAGCTAATCAATAATCTTAGACTAAATGCTGCTATTTCTTTCTCATTCTTCACTGTTGACAGGTTGAAATACCAAAATAGCTATTGTTTTTTTGTGAATATTGGTTTTCTGCAGCAGGAGCCACACATACAAATGACAAATGAGCTAATCCTAACAGAGAGAAGGGCTGAGATTCTTATCAATGCAGGCACAAAGGACTGACAGGGCCTGCAATCCAGCTCTGGTCAGCCACCAGTAACCCTACAATAGAATTTTAATCAAGAAGGGTCCATATAACATCCTATCTCTTCATATCCTGACACAGTGCAGCTATAGAATGCTTAAAATCAAGCAATAAGAAAAAACAGCCACACTTGAAATGTGCCAGAGGAAGAGAACAAGAAAGTTCAGAATTCAACAGAATAGCAGGAGAACCGAGGACTCCAGATATCAAATGGGGTGATTGGGTCAAGTCTGAGACAGAGAGCCTGTGACGTGCGGAAAAGACTCTATAACTCGAGAAGTTATAAAGTAGGTATGTTTTAATAAGCGCGCTGGTGCACGTGGGATATCTCCTCAAAGACATGCACACCCGACAAACCCAATGACCCGAGTTAAATGCAGACAGAGTTACATATTTATTAGATGACTATACATATTCATGAACTATCCCGAAAAGGCGTTCCGCTCTGGTGTTCATGGGCAGGGGTCTTCTTCATAATCAACTCTTTGTCTGTTCCCGGTACCCTGTAGGGCATCTTATTCCCGGATGGTCTTATCAGATATCCCTTCCTGTCAGTGCCTTTGTTGATTGCTTTCCAATGCTTCAGGGCTGGCGATGGGCGACTCCCCCTTATCTTGCATATCTTAGGCCTCTGAATAGCTGCAACGATTCCCGCTCCTTCTTTCACAGCTTTGCTGGGTGTGTCGCCTCGCCCTTCTCAAGGCTCAAACACAAACATTTGTTAATTTATCACAACACATAGATCGGGCTCACGACAATCGACTCCAATTCAAAAGCACGGTAAGGCAGACAACATGACAAAAGTCCAGGGAAAGGCTGAATAAGCAAGGCACTGCAAAACTTAATAACAAGGAATAGTAAAGAACATCTAAATGCAATATTAAAACTGTTTTCCCTTGCATCACCTGAGCTATTGGCTAAGCCTCTGACATCTATGATCTTAAACCTTGTCTCTAGCTATGTGCAATCTCCACAGAAAAGTCTCTTCCCACTCCTCAAAATTCTAGCAATTATACATCAAAGGGAGATTATAGGAAGGATCTTATCCAAATGCTGCAGGAAACTGAAAAGCACAGGATTAACATATTCTAAATATGGTGCAAACAGACAGTGATCCAGTTTTTTCTTGGATCCCCATGTTAATGCCAATGTAAAGAGCAAATGCCTCTAAAAGGAAAAGCAAGTCCTGTATTTGACACAGATCTCCTGGACAAAAGTAATCTTTTGGTATCCAGATGAATACTGGAACCACACTGTTTCCAAAATGGGTTGCTGAATGTTTATTAAGTGCTTACATTTGGAGGGAAGCCTTTGGCGATTATGAAAATTTGTGACTCCCTGGAATGCTCTGCTTCATAAAATGATTATTTCAGAATTTTTCTGCATTTACAGTCATTGAATGAGCCAATTCTTATGAAGCTTAGCTATATTACAGGACTTCTTGGGCCCAGTCTTGAGCATCATCACTTAGAAATTATTTTGGAGGCATGTTCTCTGTCAGTGTGTGTTTTCCTCCTGCCAGCAGCTTCATTCTGGTGTCTGTGTTAGTAATTGTCTCAGGCAGTTCTCTACGGGCATGTTCTGCAAAAAGCAGTGCTTAAGCTTCCCTCTTATCTCTGTAGTCTCTACACCTTGTCTAAAATGAGCTGCATTGAGAAATGCTGGAAGAAACGGGGGAGAATTACCATTGCTTTTCCCTAAAGCTGAGATTAAAAATATTTCCCTTTATGTTGCTCCTTCTAAAGGCAGGAAGTAAGACATTTTCCTCTTCTGTCTGTGGAACAGTTCCTATGAATAATTATTTGAATAAAATCTGTAATTCTGCTTTCTGTCGACATGCATTTTTGTCTTTCCAAATATAATTCAGATATTTATGGGATTTTTTTCCTAAGAAAGTTAGTAAACTGTAAGAACTTATTATTTAACAATAGGCTTGATTCAGACTGATGGTGTTTGGCTGTTATTTGGCAAATGTTTGTGCAATAGAAATCTTTGCACGTTAATGCATATGTTAATTTTGGCAGGTTTCCAATTTTGCTTGTAAATGAGAATAGACTTTAAGCTCCTAGCTAAATAATTGTCTGGGTTTAAGTACTTTGCTAGCTCTGTCCACAAGATGTCAGTGTGGATTCTCAGTTCAGTTCTACCATTACTGTCTGCCTTATAACGTTGCTGGAAATGGTGACAAACTTGGGCAACCCCTTCTGCAGACATTTCCTTCGAAGCTGAAAAAGGTATGTACCATGTAAAAAAAACACATTACTGACCTGGATCTCATTTTTGCCATTTAGAGGGGAGTTTGGATCAGGCTGTTGTTTCTAATCCTTCCTTGGAGGAGAAATATTAAGCTTTGGATGTGTCTATTGAACAACACCGGCTGGTGAAGCTGGTCTGACAGCTGACACTACCAGGGCACGTGGGGTCAAGCAGTACAAGATATTGCTGAATTTCAGGTATCCAGGCTAGAGCAGAAGCAAGATGCTTAAGTCATGGATCTGTAAAACCTAACACTGCTCAGAAACAAGGCTTGTTAGGCTAGGACCACTGCAGTGTTAACGCAGCATTTTTTAACCTGAATAAATATTTCTGCATTAGCTTGCATTGCATCATGTCGGTGTTAACATGCAGTTGGGTTTAATTGGTTATCTCAGTCTAACTAATGTTGTTTGGCAGTAGGTGCTGCATATTCATCTCCTTCTGTTTAAAGCCTATTAAGCTTGGTGATTTAAGTTCAGGTTGTTTACTCTTTCTTGCTATATACACATCCCTGCAGTGGGGAAAGAAGCTAGCAGAATTTGGTAAGCTTTCAATGCTCAAGTAGCTGTTGCTTAAATCCCACTGAATTTCATCTGAGTTGCCAGCTTTTGCTGAGGAGAATTCAATTGACCTTAATACAAGCGATATGTAGTACATAAAAGGCATTTAATCAAGTCTCATACACCACTGCTTTGAAAGCCTGCTTAAAAACTCTGTAGAGATCCTGATAAACATTTTATTAGAATGCATTTTTTAATCAAAATAGTTTACTTCATGAAGCTAGATATATGAGCTTTCTTTTTCCTTTGCTTTGGATAAATGAACTAAAGTTAATTGCTTAGTAGACTATAAATAATATTCTTTAAGTGAGAGTTGAATAGAAACAATGGCTTTGAATGAAAATTATGATAGATCTACAGAAAACATTTTCTAGCAACATGCCTAGCAGAACATCATTTTATTTCAAGTACGTCTCTCAGGGTGAGGCAAACAGCAGGGAATCTACATCTATCAAAGCCAAAGCTACTTTTTCTAGGCAATTAAGAAGTTAAAAAATGTTTCCTCTGCGTATCATAAGAAAGATAACAATCTTTTCATTAAACATGGAAGTGAAACAATACAATAAAAATTTTAAAGAATTCAGCTTGCAAATGTAAATGTATTTATAAATTGTGTTCCATAAAACATTTTTCTTGTATTATTGCAGAACATCCAGATGAACTGATATGTTATATAGTCTGATTTTTGTATCGTATCTTTCTATGTAATTGCAATTCTGGTCATTATTAAATGTAACTTACTGTATTAGTGGATAAACTGGAATCCAGAGGTATGAGAGTCTGAAGAAACAATGTGTGCTTCCCATGTGTATTACACAATGAAAAGCTGCACTCATGCTTGAGATGATGAGATATTAGATCTCACATAGTCATGTGGGTAAATTCTTTGTAAGTGTTGAGATGATATATCAATGTTCACAACTAATAATTTGATTTTTTGAAGTTTTATGATTCTCCAACTATTTATTACATGTCTGGCTTGTTTTTGATATCTTTGTTACAGAACCCTTCTCTCATATTCCATTTCTCAGGTACCTCAGATATAAGGGAAGTTCCCAATCTGGGAATATACTCAGGTTCTCTTGTGGGTCATAGTGATTCAAATGAAACAAGAATGGTCTGGGATTTCAGCCTGTGCAAACATCTTTTGCTTCATGAAAACATTATAGAAGAAAACATTAAGCATATAATGTAATTCTTGTCAGTCATGGGCTTTGACTTCAGGAGAGAAGACTGATCTGTTCAGGGACCTGCTTAGAAAAACGTTGTGAGAGACAGACCAGGAGTCCAGGAGATCTGCTAAGTTTTCTAGGATCGCCTCTACCAAGCTGAAAAATTGTCCAACCTCATGTACAGGAGGATGGCAAGAGGCCTGCATAGATGAGCAAAGGGTTCATCTGTGACAACAGCTCATAGGATGCCATAGGCCATCTGCAGGCAAGTGACTAGTAGTGTGTTCTAGGGTTGATTATAAGGTGTAAAGAAGGAGGTGAGTAGCACGCCCATATCCAAAAAATAAATTCACGCGTGTAGTTAAATTTATTTATGGAATATAAGCTCCTCCAAATTTAAAGGTTCAGTATCGGTTGAGGAAAAGATCAAGCTCAAACACTAGCCCTTGACAAAAGAATGATAATCCGGATTATCATACACTCACCTCAATCAAGACGGGGGTTCCCTTTCTCATCTGATTGTCCTCACTAGGGGTACCTTAACCAAGCGGGGAGTCCCGTTCTCACCGGTCGACCTTGCTAGGTATCCCCTAGACCAAGGGGGAGACTTTACAACCTCATCAGGCCAACTGCCACAAGGTAACTCCAACATGGCTGCTGCAAGAACCCCATTTTAAAGACTAGTCAATGATGACTGTGGTCAATCATAGCCATCTCGGCTTCTCATTGGCTGCTGGCCAACTTCCTGGGTGTAACCAGGTCTGGACCAGCCCAGATCCCATTCCCAGGCTCCTAGACAAGTCCGAACTAGTCACAGATTCCCTGAAATCTGCCTAGCTACATCTCAGCTGGGGGGAGGAAACACCTGCCACATAAGGTCAATGCTGATTTAATATTTTCATTAATGACTTTCTTCACTGGACAGACAGCACCCTGAAAAACTTTCTAGATGATATCAAAATGAGGAAATAGCCCAGTGTATACACTTGGTCTAAAAATCAAATCAGAATTTTGTCAATGTTGTCTAAACTAGCTCTGTAGGAATATTTCAAAGCATTTTGTAGGGAGAGAATTCATCACACTGAACTTGTTCATGATTTTGTTCTGCTGAAACTTTAATATGATCCCCTAAAGTTAAACATATTTCTTGGGGTCTTATTCAGCCAGAGCTTTGATGCTATGGTGAAAATATGGTCTTATTTGAAAGGAAAGGGGATGATGTTCTTGTCATTACACTGCTGCTCAGAGATAGAAGAAAACTGGAGTTAATATTGGTATTTTTCTTAAGCTTCTTGTATGATCACTGGCAAGTTGTTTTGGATGAAAATTACTATAAAAATGTCAGAGATGAAGTTGTACCAAATGATTCTAACTCTCTTCCCTGGTTAATTTCTGTGATCTTTGCTTTCAGGCTGGTGTAGAAATTCTTCTGTACTGTTTTCTGGCTTTTTGAATATTTTGATTACAACATGTTTGGTTCATAGGTTGACTCTTAATGCATGTTTTTATCATGTTTACACCCAATAGTAACACTCTCTGGATAGGCAGTTTTAATGCCAATAACTAAATGTAAAGAAATCATCCTAACAATTTGAAGAGGGTTGATTGGAATGACACATTCAATAATTTTACCAAGCTATATACCTGTCATCTAATTTAATTATAAACATGTTGTTCCTACACAGTTAATGCATTAGTAAGGATTGACATAATTTATTGAAAGGTGCTGCAAAAGACTCCTGAAGCACTATTACCTTGCTCTGAGTGTTAGAATAACAGTAATAACAAAATAGTCCTCATTCAATCTGTGTAGTTTTGGGACTTGCTTAACAGATGCCAATAAGCCTGCTGAAGGGGTTTATATAAATCAATGCAAACCAAAGCAAAATCCATAAAATAACCCTCAAGCAGTTGTTTAATCCTTGTTATTCCCTATTGTCTGAGCCAGGAGTTTAATTAGGCTTCTGAGCAGACCACTACAGTGTGTGTCTCTGAAAGCCAGCGTGTCATTGGCATTGTGTTATTGGAACAATAATACACCTGTTGCTGCTGTAATGACTGTTTAATATCCAAAAATTAGTCTGGTTTCTGAGAGATCAATGAGAAGTACTTTGTCATTTGTCACAGGGGAATTTATGATTATGCCTTAATCTTGTTATAGCTCTCAAGAAAATCAAATAAAGTCTTATTATAACAATGCAGTTGCACAGAGGTAGTATAGTTTAAGGTTTTGTTGGCATGTCTGTTATAAATCTTCTGTTCCAAGGAGGTATAACTCAGTTGTATGCTTTGGCTCTGAGCTAAAGCTTGGCAAAGTGGTCTTATCACTGTGGGAGTTTATTTCCAAATACAGTTCCAGGGAAATATTTTTTTAGTGAGTGAATAATAAGACTCAGTAAAATACAACTTTAACAGTGGCAGACATCTATATTTAGGTTTCTGTTCATTAAAAATAGGAAAGTATAAAATCTACTTCTATTTCTACAATAGTTGAGGAGAAGATATGTTCAGGATGGCTGAGCTCAGAACATCTTTGAACACCTAAAAAAGCAGAGCTAATCCCAGTTTTATTGAAGCCTGATAAAGATTTCCCATCGACTTCAGAAGGACAGAGATTTTAAGCTGAATCATTATACACTCACTCAGAAACTGAATCTCTTTTCCACTTCAGTCTGGCTGATTGAGAATTTTCCTCATGAGTTGCAGTCATTATTTTTAGTGTCAGTAGTATGAAGTATCAAATTAATGTAATTTGCTTGGACAGAATGGATTGCCTAGTAAGATATAAGCAGAACCTTGTCCAATCATCCTGAATTCACCTGCAAATGTTCCGTTGACTAAACTAAATATTTCTTAGAGTAAAAAAAAATACTGGGCACATATATATCAGCAAAAAACAAACAAACAAAAAAGTTGAGATAACTTAAACCCAAGACAAATGCATTTGAAATTTTCCAAAAATTTTTTGCAAAAGTTAGAAAAAAAGTTTGTGATTAAAAGACTATATTAAAAAATCAAGTTTAGAGTTAAGGAACAGATGTGGTAAAGTGCCTTCCTGGAAAAAATGCTAATTATAAATTACTGTGAATTTGTTAGCTTAGATGGCTTTTAGATAAATAAAATTCAAGTCCAGTGTTTATTTCACATTATCAGTCAAGTCACAAGGAAAACCAAGAAATGTAATAATGACAAATAGTTTAAACATGTAGTATTTACCTCACTCGGACAACAAAGATGATTCTAAATGGAAGTATGTGTGACTGCATTCTATGATTCTCCAATCTTTGGTTCACAGAATAGAAAGTTCGTGCATGGTTTTAACTCCTGCTGACTAGTAACATAAAAGGGAAACAATATATTTCAGGAGTTGATAGTGGAGTGCCTAAATATTATTAACTTTAACGTCTTTTCAACATCTTGGCTCATTTCAGAGGAGACAATAATAGTGCAGATGTTCTCTTAAACCCTCCCAACTTTTGAGTAGGTATTTCTGATCTGTAGCTCCTGGTTAAAGATTTTGGATTAAAAACTGCTATTACCAACTTTAATTTAGAATCATCTCAGAATATGACTCTAGAAGGACTGGAGAAAGACCATGTACTCTGTTTCCTACCTCATTTGTGTAGTATCAGCTGTATCCTACTTGAAAGACATTGTTTAACTCATCCTTAAAAACTCAGAAACTCCCAAGAATTAAATGCTTTGCTGTATTTATCCTTTTCCTTATCCTTATAATTTTCTTGACAGCAAATCTGAATTTTGAAACTGACACTCCCCAACAGCAGGGAGAACAGGCAAAGTCGCTCCTGTTTTTAAGAGTCATATAGAAATACACTGAAAACTGTTGTTCTACCATGATGACTACTCTGTCCCTTCCCCATTTCTGTTTTGAATTTTAACAAATAGAAAGTTTTTATAATTTAGTCATTGTTCCCAGTTATCATTTTCTTGCTCACTCTCTGCTTGGCCAAAACTTAGTGTGATATTCCAGCAAAGGCCTTGCATAGGCTTTGGTGACTTAAAGATTTGTGCAGGACCTTTGAGTATGTATGTGTGTATATACATATATATATACACATCCGCCTTTCATGTCTTTGCATATTTTGTAACATACTATTGCTTTGTTCTTACTCAGGTTCAAATTCAAAATAACATCATCCTTTTCTCTGAAAAACTGTCACCTAACAATTGTTTAACTGACTTTTTTCTCTTTAGTACAATAAGCTTGTTATCTTTAATGATATGGAGATTTTATTTTTTTTTTCTCCAGACAATTTTTACTTTTTCTGTTTATGAACAACATTTTCTAAGCCCGTCCCTTCAAGTTCCTGATAGTTATTCTCAGATTAGCATCTTCAATTTTAACAAGGATAGTCTCTTTTTCATCGTCCAAGTTATCAAGAAAAATACTGAGGCATGCTGAAGCAGCCAAGAGCTGTAAGAGAAGGCAAGATATTTGGATTAAACTGCATTTCCATCATAGGAGGAATGGGGATATCTTACCTGACAAACTCGTATAAGCTGCTCATCATAGTGTAATCCACTATAGTTACAAACTTTTCATCTGTTCTAATGTTTTTCTGGAAGTCAAAATTTATAAGTTTGTAATTCTCTTGCAAAAACTATATTTTTTCATTGTCTGATCTTCTCCCCATAGACTCTGAAGGATGCCAAGTAGCACTATCCTTTTTATATAATTCTCCTTCAGATAAAGAATAAAAAGTGAAATAGGGAGAACATGGAAAGTAAGTGGTTTTATGTTTATATTTTTGGTCTTTATTAAAAGTCTAATTGAAGAAGTGTATCAAAGTGAGTTTGTGTTATGTTTGTGGAGATTTAACACTATAGCTTTTCATCATTGCTGTCTTGGTACATCATTGCAATTTGATCAAGTCTTATAACCCGTCATAGACTTGAAGACTAAGGAAATATGGAAGAAAAATTTGATTCTCTCCCCGCATAATTTAAGATCTAAGTTGACTTACCCCTACTTTTGATGATGGATAAATAAGTCCATGAAGCTGCTAGACGAATTTTGGCTTTGATTATCTGTGGCTATATCAACATATCTTATTAAATGTAGGGATATAAGCCTGACATGTGGCTGAGGGAAACCCTCTCATTGGATCACGATGTTTAGAAAGGACCCCTTTACTTTCTCAACAACTTTCCAGAGAGGA
The DNA here is from genome assembly GCF_000703405.1 of Apaloderma vittatum. Classification (NCBI taxonomy): domain Eukaryota; kingdom Metazoa; phylum Chordata; class Aves; order Trogoniformes; family Trogonidae; genus Apaloderma; species Apaloderma vittatum. Next base: position 16,440 of record NW_009705281.1, read on the forward strand.
GTCTAGATGCAGCTAAGTCCAGTCTTAGTCCCAGACTTGATCAACAGTTTATGTCTAAAGGATTATGTGTGTGGCTACTTATTAGAATTGGAATTTTTCTGTAAGAATCCTGCTAAGAATTTTCACTAGCCAGAGTCAAATTGCCTGTAAGAGTCCTCCAAGGGCTTTCACTGAAACAGTTTTGCAAAGTTGAAGAGATTCAGTTAATTCACTCAATCAGATATCATTCGCAAAGTAACAGAGGTGCAATTCCTTATCAGAAGAGCTGTCCCTGCTAAGGAGGAAAGGAAAATGAGTCAGACTCATCAATACACCCAGCAATTGGAGTGTTTTGCCTCTGCTGAGACAAAATCTGGCATGGGGCCAGATTTATACTCTTGATGAGATGGGACTGAGTCATGTGTCTTCTAACAAAGCTTGTGGTATTGCGGACAAAGAAAAGAGGGATGGGATAAGCGAGACCAAAATTTGGTTCAGAGACTTGGTTGCACCTTTGATTTCACTGAAACAACATCAGACTGTCAGGCCTCTGCCTCACCCAGAGGACACTCAGTTGCTACTGTTGTCAGACCTTACCTGAGCACGTAATCACAAACCTCCACATCTGTCTCTCTTGGCCAGATATGCAATTTTGTCCCACATTTGCTCAAGCCTGATGCAAGATAAGTAAAGAACTTAACTCTTCCTGCTCAACTCACTTGCTCTCTTTTGACTCATGGACACTCTGTATGTTGACATCCCAAGCCTGATAGTTTCCCACACAAAAGTAGCAAGTATTATTGTAAAATCAGGATGAATCTGCCAAGTAGGGTAGTTAGTGTGGTAGGTCTGACATCCACACTATGTTTTTCAAAGATTTTACTTCAGATTTACTCATGTATGGCCTTGTTGACTAGGCATGCCCTGGTATTGGCATGTTGAGATGTGTTTTGGTTTAGTTTCATCTGAAATTAATCTTGTTCACATGCACTAGGGCTACACTGTGACACAAACAAAAGCATGTTAAGTAGGGGGGAATTAGGAGATTTCCTTTTCTGCAGTACAGTCCTTGTTCACAGTAAAGCACTATATATTTTCTAGTGACACACCCATAATTCTGGATAATGAATTGGCTGGTATCCCTGATGTTGAAAGACATCATCTAACTTTAAGGAGTTCATAGTTCAGTAGTTATTTATTCATCTAGCCACCATCAGTCTTGGGTTTCAAATAAGCCATGGAGGTCACTTTTGTAGGAACAGGTAGATTCTGCATCTTCCTTGCCTCAAGGCTGAAAAGTTGAAATACATTTGTTTTCTCTATTTCTGATTTACTTTGCCAAAATTCACTGTATGGCGTGTGTTACAGATAAATCTGAGGAGTCTAAAGTGGGGCAAGAAGTCCAGCACCTTCTAGAACTAAAAACTTATTGTGATCATTGTGATTGCTCAGATTCTAGTTAAATGACTCTTGCTATGTGTGAAATACAGAGACCATGCTAAGGAAAATGTATGTATGTACATGTACAAACACATATTTAAATTGCTTTTTTCCCTTTCTTTACTGTGCCTTTACACGTGCCTTGTAGCTTCACAATAATGGATGAGGAAAGGGCATCATTCAACTATTCAATTAACTAAGCATCTTCAAATGAATTTGTGTTTTAATTTGCTCCTTGGAAAGGTATTGTGTGTAATGTGCAAGGACAGGTTTTTTATAGTAGTTTATTGCTAAAGCAAAGGAAGAACTTCATGTCATGATATCAGTGACAGGAAGAATACAGGGTGAAGGCTGTATGTACTATTCCTCACTTGTCTGATAAAACTTTCAGGGGCATCAAGATGCTGCCATTGCAAAAGCAGTTGCAGCTGTATGGCAAGAGAGGAGCAGCTGCAAAGTTATTCTAGGGGCCAGATTAACATGGGCGTTATTTAGGTCACATATAATGAGGCCCTGCTATGCATTAAAGAGACATTTAGAGAGCTGGGGCAGTGACTGGGACTTGGCACATCTGCTCCTGCCTGTTCTATCAACCCTTGCAGCAAGGTCATGGCATGGGGGTCCATGTCACTTGATGTAAACATGGATGTGGTTTGCAAATAACCATCCATTCACAGACGTGTTCCTCTCAGAAAAGTTGCAGGCCGCATTTATCCTGGAGGCACTCTCTGTGCCATCTTCCTCATTTCTGCCTGCCCCAGCCTGCTGTGTAGGTGTTTGTCCCACACGAGCACATTCGCTAAGAAAGGACCATCTTCTCCTCTCTCTGATGGCCTCCCACTATATTGAAATAGCATTAAGAAAGACAGATCACTCTCCTCTATTTTTTTTCTAGTCATATTGTTTTGAATAATGATAGTTTACAATTCACCCACAATAAGTTGCGAGCAAACAAGTACAGCACTTCCATCACCTGGCACAGCCCACAGAAACAAAATGGGAAAGCAGTGTGCTGGTATCATGCTACTCTTAGAACTACATCTTTGGTGCAAAATCTGGTATCAACACACCTCCCGAAGTTCGGGCAAGCCTGTCTCAGAGCTCTATGCCTAAAGGCCGTGTGTTGGGTTTTCACTGTGCAACCTGTAGAGATATTTGTAGCCCAGAAAAACTATGGGAAAAAAATGCTTGTGCAGACCTTGATAGGAAGAATTAATAGTGATCCTTTCACGTGTGCTTGACTTTAAACAGTATATCTGAACCAACAATAATTAATTCTTGATGAATGTATAGTTGTTGTCCAAATTTATGAAGTGGAAAATATTTGTTACACACAGTGAAAATGGGCTATAAAGGAATTATTTCAGCATGTGATTTTTGAGTATTTTGGAGAAGGGTATGAAGGGAAGAAGGTTTTATGCTTTTCTATAAAATACTTGCTCAATCAGTCACATTCCTTTACAATGAAATGCGAAGAGATGACTCTTCTTTACATCCTTTCAGAATAAAGAAAATACCCAATGATTCTTTGGTATTAACCAAAACCATCACCACTGTTCCCACAGTGTCTGTGAATGGACTACAGCGGTTCATCACTGATTGCAATAAGGTCATACTGTACTTTGACAAGGAGGGTCCTTGATAAGTCAATAAAATCTGAAGAGACTTACAGAACAATTGAGCACAATGTCTCCTCCAGTCTGTGTTCCTACCTTTGTGCTGTGGCTTGAGGCAGCTGTTTCAGCAGGCAACAAATAGCTCACTCCCCCTCCCCCACCCTCAGCTCTTTGGGATTGAGGAGGGAGAAAAATTCAGCTAAAAAGTCTCAAGGATTGATATTAGGACAGGGAGGATTCACTCACTGCTTATGATCACAGGCAAAAACCAGAGTAGACTTGGGAAGAAAACATAAATTTAATTTACCATTATCTGAGTAGGATAGTGAGAGAAAAAAAATACAACCCCATCTCAAATACACTTCCCCCTGCACAGCTGCCTTCTTCCCAGTTACCTCCTCCCCTGCGCTGGTGCAAGGAGGGAGCGGAGGTTGGGGTGTAGTCCACCTACTCATTGTCCACGACAATCCTTCCTTCTCAGGAAAGAGGACTCCTTGCAGTCTTCCCCTGATGCCATGTGGTGTCCATCTCACAGGGGGCCACTCACTCCCTCCATATGAGTCCTTCACACTAGCAGAGGTCTGACCTTGGAGTTGCGGACTGCTCTGGGCACGTCCTCTGCTCCTTCATGGTCTCTCTCCCTCCTGGTGTGGGGTCTTCCACTTGCTGCCATATCTTGGATGTTTTGCTGCCATTGATCTCCACCTTTTGAAGGCTCTCGTCCTGCCAACATCTCAGCATGGGAATCAAGGGAAAACCTCTCCTCCTGTGCCCTTCTTCACAGAATAGGTTTCCCCTATATCTAAGGCAGCAGTGTGTCCAGGTGGCCCAGAAGGCCAATGGCATCCTGGCTTGTATCGGGAACAGTGTGGCCGGCAGGAGCAGGGATGTAATTCTGCCCCTGTGCTCAGCACTGGTGAACTGCCTGAAGTGAGGTTGTAGTCAGATGGGGGTCGGGCTCTTCTCCTGGCCAACTAGTGACAGGACTAGAGGACATGGCCTGAAACTGTGTCAGGGGAGGTTTAGGTTGAGTATCAGGAAACACGTTCTCATGGAGAGGATGATCAGGCACTGGGATGCATTGCCCAGGGAAGTGGTGGAGTCACCGTCCCTGGACGTGTTTAAGGAAAGACTGGATGTGGCACTTGGTGCCATGGTCTGGCCGATGTGGTGGTGTTGGGTCACAGGCTGGACTTGATGATCTCAGAAGTCTTTTCCAGCCTCAACAGTTCTGTGATTCTATGTGATTCTGTGATCCCAGAGATGCTGACTGGCTTGGCCTTTGCCAGAGGAAGGTCTGACTTTTACTTCTGTCTGAGGGAAGCTCTTGAAGTTTTGCAACTTCTGCAGCCCTCCCCCCACTACCAAAATACGCACCAGACTCAAACTCATGACAGTTTACAAGGTTCATAAACAAAAAAAGCCTCGGTCTTTATACCAACATTGATACGTCACAGCCTTTTACTTTTTTTTGTCTTCAGCATTTTTTATGTTGTATAAACATCCTGTCTTCATCTCTTGCACCAAAACCCAGTAACTACTGGTAGTTATGTAGACCTTCCCACCTGTTTCTCATGTGATTGTGGTTTGAGATGGTCTAGGAGAATAAGTTGATTTTGTCTGATTCTTTTGATGTCATGAAAGGAAAGTTTATCCATGATTTAAAATGCCTAGCAGAATTCACTTCAGTGCTACTAATTTCTGTATTATTCTTCCTGTAAGCTCTTACAAGCAGCACCCAATATTCTTCTTGTCATTGATATTCTCAATAGTTCCATGAAGGTGAATAGTCATTAGTGTCTGTGAAGGATTTTTGATAGGAAATTTTCTTTTCTCTCTTTTTTCCTTTTCTTTTCTTTTTTTTTTCTTTTTTAATGCAGACGTGGATGTTGACAGCAGGAGTTGTGCAGCAGGCATATAAAAACTTTGCATTTGAGAAGGCAGTAACCAGGTAAATTTAAATAACGCCTTTAAGTTTCTAGTTCTTGAGAAGGGGGAGGTCCCGCACAGTTGGAACAGGACTCTGCTTCAGGAAAGTCAAAGAAGAGAGGTGGAGAGGGTAATGGGGCCCCTCTCTTTTTTCCCAAAGGGGAAAGGTTAACTCACTCTGGAGAAAACATCCTAACAGTTTGAAACTCTATGTAGCCTTAGGAGGTATATCAAAATTCAGTGCAATCTGAATAAGGATGTGGATTTCACAGCATGTATTTAAAATTCCCACCTTTAAACAGAAAAAAAGGTTTTCAAACCTAATTATAGCAGAACTAATGCTGCAGCAGTTTTAAAAGATATACTAGTGTGTATATGTTATGTACATAGTTTGGTAACTCTCAGTATACTTGCTACATTATCATTTGCGCATCACTGCAGAGGAAAGAACCAGCCAAACATTTATTTCTTCACAGATTTTAAGGCGAGTAAGAATCATGATGCTCTACTTTGATCTGATGCACAAACCTTTTTTGTTCCTTTTATTTACATGTACTGATGTTAAAATAAATAACAGTAATGCTTGGAGTTTATGAATGAAAACAGTAAGTGCATGAAACCTCATCTGTGTAGTTCTACGTAACATACTGTATGTACATTACGTATTTAATTAAGTAGATGGGGAGAAAATTACCACCATGGTCTGAAAATGCAGACTGTGTATTCTAGGGAAAAGATGAATCTGGAGCTTTAAGTGGAACATCTGCTGTTGGGAATATGAGAAGGGCATACACACAGAGGGGTACTACCCTCCCTCTCTCCCTCCACTTCCTCTGACATACACTCTTTTTCTTTTCACTGGATATTAGGTGGCTCGTGGAACCCATGAGCCAACTCAGGATCAATGTAATCAAACCTTCATAGCCAGCAAGCCAGGGAATGGTCAAGTAATCTAGGGACACAGACCAGTTATGTTTTCTAGTGCTTTTCCACTTTTTTTTTTTTTTCCCAATGTATGCTGTCAAATGTAGCAAGATGTAGGACACCCATAAGATGTGGAAATGGGAGTTATTTTTTTTAAATTTATTCTTGTAGATCAAAACAAATCAGTGGTGGAGTCATAATGATTCTTTTTAGTTCCATTCATCTGAGTCTGTCAGATTAGCTACTCACTGATACTACTGATACTACTTTTAAAGATAACCATATCCTTTGGAAAGTTCAGTGGAAAACATGTTTTCGTTAGATTATTGTTACCTCTGTGTGAATGTCTTCAGCATCACTGGTTGACTATTATGCTTCTAAAGCTTCTCAAAGAATTCCAAAGAAGTTAATGTCTTTTATGAGATTTGGTAAGAATAAGCTAGAGCAAAGGTGATATGAAGAATGAATGTAGGTGATTTCTTAGGTTCTTAATGAAAAGTATTTCATTAATCAATGAAAAAGGTTGTTATAATTCCTTACCCAATGCCTCATTTGGTGATTTTCTCTAATTGTTCTCTAATTTCTCTTACCCTCTATTTCATTACTGAATGGGGTGTAGATTGCATTCATTTAACATCACTTGCTGCTCTGGAGGGCAGAATGATTTTATCACAGAATCATAGAATCACAGAATGTC
>NW_009705282.1:0-4043 GCF_000703405.1 Apaloderma vittatum
TTTTTAAAAAATATTTTTATTTTTCATCTTTTTATTAAATAAAATTTTTTTTTTTTTGTAATTTTCTGTTTTCATCCCTGATAAAACCGCCTACAATGCTCTGATTTTTAGGGGAAAAAAAAGCTGCTTTTATCACCATCGGTGCCCAAAATGTCGATTTTTAGGTGCCCCAAATGTCAATTTTTAAGACAACCTCTTGTGGCAAGGAAACCGCTGAAGCCTTTCCCGTGGCTTTTTCTTTTAATTTCTTACTTTCCGCCTCAGTTTTGTGCATTTCTGAGCGCTTGCGGTAAAATATCAGTGCAGAGCTCCCACCAAAACTCCTTTTTTTAGCATTCTTCTCCCCAAAAGAGCCCCCTTGAGGAAGAGGAGCCGGTGGTCGCTTCAATAATTGATTCTTTTCGATTTCTCAACGATCTTTGGGGAAATCTGTGATTTGCTTCTTTTGAAAACCCCCAGATTTTCGAGCGGGAAGGTCAAAAATGAAGTAAAAATAAAAACAACTCTTGGCTTTACCTCCAAAGCCACAAAATGGGAAGAAAAATGCTCAAGCAGCCCCTTCGATGGGGGAAAAAAAGGGGAATTTGGTCAACGATGCTCTTGAGAGTCCCCAAAATTCAACGTATTGGAACAGGGAGGGCAGAGAAGGGACATCGCGGGAAAGCTCCGCGATCTCCCAAGCGCCATAAATTGCCCGTTAGGGCTAAAGCGGCGTCACGGCTCCCCGCCGGGCGAGAAAGGGGGAAAAAAATTGGGACAAAAAAAAATAGAAAAGAAATGGCGCAGCGAAGCGAGCAAACGATGACACAGGCAGAGCCGTAAAAACCCTACCGAGGTGTCATTTGCAAGGGGTGACCTTTTCCCACCAAAGGAGATGAGCGGAAAGGAGCCCCGGGTGGCTTCAGGGGGGGTATAAAAGTCAATTTATTTATTTTAGCTTGCAGAGAACAGGCTTGATCTCATTTTTTTATCTTTTTTTTTTCCCTGGGAGAGGAGGTTTTTCTGCTTTTGCAGTCGACGTTTGCAGCAAACGGGGGAAAAACTCGACATTTCCCATAGGAACACCCTCCCAAAAAAAAAATAATATTTTCTTTGAACGCGGTAGAGGGTTCAACACTCAATCTGAGTCGGGGAAGTGGAAACGAAATGTGAGTTTGGACTCCAAAAAATCTCAGGATGGGCTGCAAGGCACGGGACCATCTCCAAAATCCAACGTCAACCCCATTGAGGTGCTCCAGGAGAGTTTCTCTTGGACAACCTCCTCTTCACAGAATAACTGAGCTCCCTAACGATGCTCAGAAAAGTTGGAGGAATGCTGCAGGTGAAGTCTTTTTTTAAAAAAAATGCTGTAAAAGTAAATCAAAAGGCCATTCCTATGGCTAAACTCGTCCCCGCTCAGCCAGACGTTTCATCTTTCTGGCTTATTAACCTTCTGGCTGCAAACACATCAACAAGTCGGCTTTCCAAGAAGACACCGCAACCCCAAAATAAGCCAGAAAGAGGGAAAAATAATGCGTAGTTTGACCTAAAACTCTTGGATCCTGGAGATGCATCTCTGAAATGGATGTTTTGGGGTGAAATACTTTGTAACGGTCACAATTTAGGGTGGTTAATGCAGGAGTTGGGGGTGGTGAGGGGTCTGGGGGAGCCCTGTGGGTGCCCAGGGACTCTCACCTGTGGGGTGTCTTGGTAGGGAGGAGGGGGCACCGTCTGGGTGGCCATCATCGTCAGAGCCGGCGCCGGGGAGACATGGTGCATCCTGGGTGGGAGTCACATCGAGAACCTGCAGGCAGGAGAAAAGCCATCGGGTGAAAGGAGGAATCTCCCCACAGTCACCTCGAAAAAGGGCCACAGAAAGTAGAGGTGACTCCTTGTGCAAGCACGGGGCTCCACCACCCAACCTCTTCCCGGTCGCTCGTCCTTTTTGGAAGCAGGAAGCCAAGTCATAAATCCGAATCGTTCCACTTTCTGAAATTATCCACCAAAAAAAACCGCAAAACCCAACCCAAACAATGTGTCTCTTTGCCTTTGGTCACATCCCCAAGCACCACACGGTCAATGCACGCTGACTCACATTGAGTTGACCGACACAGATGACACCAATGTTGAGCTGTCCAACACAGCTGACTCCCCTGTTGCGTTGACCAAGCCAGTCGACTCCTACGTTGAGTTGACCAACTCCATGGAGATCGAATGCAGAGAAAGGAGGAAAGAGGGTTTAAACCGTCGCTTGATTTGGATCAGGGAGCAAAACTTGATTTGAGACGTCCCATATGGACAACCTGGAACTCAACCTCTCTTGAAGTTGCTCTGATTTCTGTAATTATTTGGGGGGGGGGAACAAGGTCCCAAGGAGATGGGGAAAAAGAGGAGTGCCAGGAAGGAAAAAATTCGCAAAGGAGCTCTTGGCTGGACGCTCTCTCCAACGATAGACCCGGTGACAGATGTAATGGAAAAGCAAGTCTTGGCCCCAAAATTCCTCCTCTGCTATTATTTCACTGCAGCCAAGTGGTCGCTTCAGAAGAAAAGCCAATAATCTTACTTAAATCCTCAAAAAAAAAAAGATCCCTCTTCTGACTCCTCACTGAGCTCTGTATGAGCCAACTCGCAAAGTCAGATCTCCCCAGAGCCTCCAAAAGTGCATTTTTCCCTGCAAAGACTCATTTTTGTGAGCGAGGGCATCTCTCGAAGGGTTCACCCCGTTGCGATGCCCATCGAAGTGTTGGGTTCCCCACTGGCTTCTTGTCCAAAGAAGCGCCCTGGCACCATCCCACGAAGAAAGGTGAAACGTTGCATGAAGTCCTCTGATATTGCCAGGGCATCTCCCAAGAAACAGCACTGGAACCAGTTCTTTCCCCGAAATGGTGACATGAGGGAAGAAACGCTCTCACACAAGGCAGTGGAACAGATAGCGACGAGGTCAGTAAAAGTCGAGGTACATTTGGGGTCTTCAGATCAGTCTCCAGTTTTTTTGGGAGAAGATTCTGGTCTTCTCCATGAGGTCCACGGTTGTTTGGGAGAAGATTCACACTATTACAGTCTTCTCCACAAGGTTTGGGGCCTTACAGGAACCACCAGGCATCCTAACCACATGGAAAGCTAAGTGATGGGATGAGCGTCAACCACTCATTATTTTACACGAAAAAAAGGTTTTATTTGTTTCACTTCGCTTTTGTATGGATGCACTCAAAATCTTGCTCATGGCAGGTGGACCTCGCATGACCTTGCCTTCAACACTCTCCTGCACGACATCCTGGTCTCCAAGTAGGAAAGACATGGATTGGATGGACGGAGAACTCGGTGGATGAGGAACTGGCTGGAAGATCGCACTCAGAGAGCTGCAGTCAATGGCTCAATGTCCAAGTGGAGACCAGTGACAAGTGCCTCAAAGATCAGTACTGGGACCAGTACTATTGACCATCTTGTTGGCAACATGGACAGTGGCATCAAGTACACCCTCAGCAAGTTTCCCGACAACACGCCGGAGGGAAGGGATGTCCTCCAGAGGGACCTGGACAGGCTGGAGAGGTGGGCCCAGGCCAACCTCATGACGTTTAACAAGGCCAAGTGTAAGGTCCTGCTCCAGGGTTGAGGCAATCCCAAGCACAGACACAGGCTGGGGAATGAAAGCACAGACACAGGCTGGGTAATGAGTGGATTGAGAGCAGCCCTGGGGAGAAGGATTTGAATCATAGAAGCCTCGAATGGCTGAGGTTTGAAGTGACCTTGGAGAACATCTAATCCAACCCCCTGCCATGGGCAGGGACGCATCTCAACTCATCCAACCTGGCCTTGAACACCTCAAGGGAGGGGACGTGTTGGTGGATGAGAAGATCAACATGAGCCAACAATGTGCGCTTGCAGGCCAGAAAGCCAACCCCGTCCTGGGACACATCACGAGCTGTGTGACCAGCAGAGCGAGGGAGGGGATTCTGCCCCCTGCTCTGTCTTTGAGACCCCACTTGGAGCATTGCGTCCAGCTCCGGAGCCTCCGACACAAGACGGACATAGAGCTGTTGGAGCAAGTCCAGAGGAGGGTGACC